>NW_007246429.1:190777-217492 GCF_000164805.1 Carlito syrichta
CCGGAGCCCAGCAGGTCGAGGCTGTGGTGGCTGGGAGCGGCCACTGCACTCCAGACTGGGCGACAGAGTGAGACTCCCAACTCAAAAAAAAATAAATAAATAAAGAGATTGATTGCTAAAGGTAACATTGTCTCCTGGATTGAATCCTGGTACAATCGAATGACAGTGAAAAACAACAGTAACAACAAGTTAACTAGATCTGTGTGTACCAGTATGAAAAGATGTGTAAGTCATATTATAAATAAGCTCAGAGAACACAATATTTGGTAAGATACTATTTGTGTTAAAAAATGAATGGATATATGCATAGGTTTATGCCCAGAACCATGTATTATACATATTTATTTCAATCAAACATTTATAAAGGGAAACTGATTTTTTTCTAGAGGGAGTAGAAACGGGAGAAAGAGAAAAAAGCTTACTTTTTATTTGGCACACTACTGTTCAGTTTATATTTTTAATACCATGAACATATATTACATTTATAATTTATAAAATAATAATTACAATGCTGTCATTTTACAGGTTCAAGCAAATCTAATCATATCTTACTTAGTGCAAAAGATATGTTAGGGTATGACTATTCTTTTATAGGAGTATTTCCTTTATTAAATGACTAATAATAGATTTTTTTTTTTTGAGTTGGAGTCTCACTCTGTCGCCCAGACTGGAGTGCAGTGGCCGCTCCTGGCCACCGCAGCCTAGACCTCCTGGGCTCCGGCGATCCTTCCACCTCAGCCTTCCAAGTAGCTGGAACTACAGGCACGCACTACCACGCCCGGCTGATTTTTTGATTTATTGTAGAGATGAGGTCTCGCCAAGTTGCCCAGGCGAGTCTTGAACCTGCGGGCTCAGGCAATCCACTCACCTCATGGATCTCCCATGGCGTGGGATTACAGGCTGAACCACCGAGCCCGGCTAATAATAGATTTATTTAAAAATAATTATATTGGCCTGGCACAGTGGCTCACGCCTATAACCCCAGCACTTTGGGAGGCCAAGGCAAGAGGATTGCCTGAGTCCAGGGGTTTAAGATCAGCCTAGGTGAGATGGCGAGACCTCATCTCTACAATAAAAAATTTTTAAAAATTAGCCAGGTGTAGTGGTGCATGCCTATAGTTCCAACTACTTGGAAGGCTGAGGCAGAAAGCTTTCCTGAGCCCAGCAGGTTGAGGCTGCAGTGGCCGTGAGCGTGTCACTGCATTCCAGCCTGGGCGAGAGTGAGACTCCTACTCAAAAAAAAAAAGATAATTGTAGATTCACGTACAGTTTTTTTCTGTTTTTTTTTTTTTTTTCATTTCATAAGTCATCAAGCAAAGATTCACATACAGTTATCAGAATGCAGAGAGATCCCTGTGCAAGCTGCTTGGAAGGCTGAGGCGGAAGTATTGCCTGAGCCCAGCTTGTGGAGGCTGTGGTGGCCGCAGAATGCCACTGCACTCCAGCCTGGGGGTGACGGAGACTCCGACTCATAAAAAAAGAAGGAATGCAGAGAGATCCCTGTGCTCTTTATCCAGTTTCTACCGACGGTAACACCTTGCAAAACCACAGAAAATATCACATCGATTATGAAATCTAGATACAGAACATTTCCATCTCCCTCAAAGATCCTCCATATTGTCCTTTTATGGCCATATTTCTCTTCTGCCCCCACCCACTCCTTAACTACTGGTTCTGTTTTCCATTACTTTTTTTTTTTTAGATTAGAGAATATAGTTTATTTAGAAAGTAAATTAAAGAGAGAGAAAAAGAGGAGATTCACTTCTCCAAGGTATGGGAGGAGGCCAAAGCCAGGAAACATGGTAACATGTAATCCCAGAACTTTGGGAGGCCAAGGCTGGCAGATTGCTTGAGCCCAGGAATTCAAGACCAGCCTGAGCAACATAACGAAACCTTGTCTCTACAAAATTTTTTTTTTTAAATAGCTGGGTATGGTGATGTGGGCCTGTAGTTTCAGGCACTCAGAATGCTGAGATGGAAGGATTGCCTGAGCACAAGACGAGGTCGAGGTTGCCATGAGCTGTGATCATTGTGATCATACCACTGCATTCCAGCCTGGGCAACAGAAAGACATCCTGACTCAAAACAAAAACAAAACTCAGCATAATAATCTGGTGATTCACCCAGGTTTTGCATGTAACAATAAATAGATCCTTTTTATTACTTAGTAGCATTCCATAGTATCAATGTAGCCCACTTTAACCATTCAATATTGAAAGACATCTGGGTTGTTTTCAGTTTCTGGCTATTAGTAAAACTGCTATTAATATTCACATACAAGTCTTGTGTAAACATAAGTCTTCAGTTCTCTCAGTTAAACACCTGAGTGAAATTGCTGGATTGTATAGCATGGTGGCTGATGTTTAGCTTTTTTTAGAAACTGCTAAACTGTTTTCTAGGCTGCTCCATTTTACATTCCCATCTGCAGCTTATGAGAGATCCAGTTTCTCTGGATCCTTCCCAGAATTTGTTGTGGTCACTTAAAAAGAATTTTTAGTCATTCTAGGCCGGGCGTGGTGGCTCACGCCTATAATCCCAGCACTTTGGAAGGTCAAGGTGAGAGGATTGCCTGAGCCCATGGGTTTGAGACCAGCCCGGGCAACTTGGCACGACCTCATCTCTACAATAAATCAAGAAAAATTAGCCAGGCGTGGTGGTGCATGCCTATAGTTCCAGTCACTTGGAAGACTGAGGCGGAAGGATCACCTGAGCCCAGCAGGTCAAGGCTGCAGTGGTTGTGAGTGTGCCACTATCCTCCAGCCTGGACAACAGAGTAAGGCTCTTGTTTAAAAAAAAAAAAATGTTTAGTCATTCTACTGGGTGTATATTGATATCTCATTGTGGTTTTTATTTGCATTTCTCAAATGGCTAATAATAAACATCTTCATGTGCTTGTTTGCCATCTGTATATCTTCACTGAAATGTCTTTTCATGTCTCTTGCTCATGCTGGATTTAGGATTGTTGGGTTTTTTTTACTGTTGAGGTTTTTGAAAGTTTTTCTATATTTTAGATACCGGTACTTTGTCAGATATGTGATTTCCAAATATTTTCTCTTCTTCTGTACCTAGTCTTTTTATTTTAACAGGGTCTTTCAACTGCCAAGGTTTTCCATTCTGGGAGAAGCTAGGGGTGCCAGGGGGCCTGGAAGTGGACACTGCTGGGCCCTGTGACCACCAGGGTGGGTTGTCCTGGAGTCCAGTCTTCCCCCAGTCCCAGCAAACCTGTGGGAGGTCTGGCAGGCAGTGTGTCCTGAAGGTCCCCAGGAAAAGCCTGGCCGCAGAAAGAAGAGGTGGACAGGATGATGGTACAAAGAATGGAGGAGCAGGATGAAAAAATAAAAAGAAGACAGGCCAAGCTCGGTGATTCACCCTGTAATCCCAGCACTTTGGAAGGCGGAGGCGAATGGATTGCGGCGGGTGGATTGTCGAGCCCGCAGTTCGAGACCAGCCCGGACAACTTGGCGAGACCTAGTCTCTACGATAAATGAAGAAATTAGCCGGGTGTGGTAGTGCATGCCAGTAGTTCCAGCTACTTGAAAGGCTGAGGTGGAAGGATCGCAGGAGCCCAGCAGGTCGACGCAGGGGTGGCCTTGTGTGTGCCACTGCACTCCAGCCTGACGACAGAGTGAGACTCCAACTCCAAAAAAAAAAAAAAGAAAAGAAAAAGGAGACAAAACACCACCAGAGGAGACCAAGGAACAAATTCTGAAGCTATAGGAAAAGTTTCTGGCCCCACAGAAGGAGAAGCACCAACTTTTCCTGCAGCCCCAGGAAATTTCCAGGAGAAAGAAAAACAGAGGCGAAAGGAGCAGAGCGACCTTACCATTCTGACATCCACCGTGACCGGCAGGGCCTGACTGCCCACAGGGCACAGTGGCTTGGCGCTCTCATAGCAGCCCATAGAGCCAAGTAGATGCTCGGACCCCATGTGCTCACGTCCCGGAACTCCGTGGGCTCAGCTGTGACCTTTGCAGTGGCCCTAGAGAGAGCTTAGGCAAGGCCCAGGCAGGCCACGCGGGGCCGCTGGGACTGCTTAGCCCCCAGCTCGCCACCGGCCCCCACAGCCGGCCCAGAGTCCCGGGCGGCAGAGGAGCTGGGTGTTTCCTGAAGTGCAGTACCTGACTCAGCCACAGCCTCAGCCTTATGGGCCACTGGCAACCCACCCAGACATATTCATCCAGCCTGGCGATGCTCTGCCCTTGAAAAAGCGGATGGACCATGCTGACCAGTACACTGGCTTCTCTGGTTCATCCTCCCTGAGCACATGCAACAAACCCAGGCTCTGCACCCAGCCCTACACTCCTCAGCTCCCTGTGAAGATGCAGCCAGCAGAAGGTCTGGGCCTTACAGCCACCAGCCAACCTGGCTCTCATCTCCTCTTCATCCAGCACAGCCAGACCTGCGATTCTACGAGTGACCATCAGATATCTTCGATCTCACCCTTTCCACACACACACACCACAGGTGTGGGTCCACCTCTGTGTGTCTCACTCCCAGGTCAATAAAATAGAGACAGACAGACTCGGGGGAGGGAAGTAGTAAATGTTGAGGATGAGTCCAATTTGTAAATTTTTCTCTTTTTCTTATTTGTTTGTTTGTTTGAATCGGGGTCTTACTCTGTTGTTTATTTATTTTTATTTATTTTTGTTGTTGTTTTTTGTTTTTGTTTTTGAGTTGGAGTCTCACTCTGTCACCCAGACTGGAGTGCAGTGGCCGCTCCCGGCCACCGCAGCCTCGACCTGCTGGGCTCCGGCGATCCTTCCGCCTCAGCCTTCCGAGTAGCCGGAATTACAGGCGCGCGCTACCACGCCCGGCTGATTTTTTGATTTATTGTAGAGATGAGGTCTCTCCAAGTTGCCCAGGCAGGTCTCGAACCCGCGGGCTCAGGTAATCCACTCACCTCAGCCTCCCAAAGCGCTGGGATTACAGGCTGAGCCACCGAGCCCGGCTTGTTTATTAATTAATTAATTAGAATCGGGGTCTTACTCTGTTGTTTGTTTGTTTGTTTATTTGAATAGGGGTCTTACTCTGTTGCCCAGGCTGGAGTGCAGTGGCACAATTAGGGTCACCACAGCCTCGGACTCCTGGACCCACCCAGGCAATCCTTCTGCCTCAGCCTCCCAAGTAGTTGGAACTAGAGGCACATTGCACCACATCTGGCTAATTGTTCTATTTTTCAAAGAAAGGAGATCTCCCTATATTGCCCAGGCTGGTTTTGCACGCCTGGGCTCAAGCAATCCTCCTGTCTCAGTCTCCCAAAGTGTTGAGATTACAGATGTGAGCCAACGCACCTAGCTCTTTTTATTTTCTCATTTATCTCAACCATGTTCATAATTAGTTGTGGAAGTTTTTTTTTTTTTTTTTTTTGGTCACGGCTGCTTTACAATCTTAATCAGATAATTCTTTTTTAAAATTTTATTTATTTATTAATTATAAAAGATGTGGGGGTATAATTCAGGGTTAAGTATACAAACATTGATCATGCAGGTACCCTTGTTGGTGAGGAATGTCCCTCCCTCCCCTAGCAGTTTCCCTCAACTGCCAGTCCCAACCCCCCTCCCCTGACAGTTTCCCACTACTGCCAATCGCTTTCTTATAGCATTATAATTGTTCAAGATCACCTTATGAGTGAGAACATATAGAACTCAGTTTTTTGTTTCTGTGTTGATCAGATAATTCTAACATTTCTATCATCTCAGAATTGGCATTTGCTCTCTTTTTCATTCAGTTTGAGATCTTCGTGATTTTTGGCATAAGTGATTTTCTATTGAAACCTGGTCACTTCAGTTTTATTATGTGACTAGATCTTTTTTGTCTCTCAACATGAAAATATATATATATTTTATTTTTATTTTTGGAGTCAGAGTCTCACTCTGTCACCCAGGCTGGAGTACAGTGGCATGTTCATGACCACTGCCATGACCTGCTGGGCTCCAGCCTTCTGCCTCAGCCTTCCAAGTAGCTAGAACCACAAGTGCATGCCACCACGCCTGGCTAATTTTTTTGATTTGTTGTAGAGACAAGGTTTTGCCAAGTTGCCCGGGCTGGTCTTGAATCCCTGGACTCAGGCAATCCTCTCACCTCGGCCTCGCAAAGTGCTGGGATTACAGGCATGAGCCACTGTGCTGGCCTGTTTTTTTTTTAATAGTCATCTTAATGAGTGTGAAGTGGTATTTCATTGTAGTTTGATTTACACTCCTCGAATGATTAGTGGTATTCAGCGACTTTTTCATGAGTTTATTAAAACTTACTTAAATCTTCTGTTTTAACTGGTTTTCTCTGACACTGCTCTAGCAGGGAAAGACAGAGAACTACCAGGAGGAGGTAGAAATCCAGGCTTCCTGTCATGTGTATGACAAGTTGTAGCCAGTGCTGCAGGTGATGAAAGTATTTACCAAGACAGTTATGGAGTAAGAAAAGTGAGTTTATTATAGACGAAGTATAGAAAAAGAGTGTCGGGCAGTATAGCAAAAGAGAGGTTGTCTGCCCCGAAACAGGGGTAGGTGGTTACATAAGGCTATACTGAGGGGGTTATACATGTTGGAATTGTTGGGTTCTTAAATATCCAATTGATGTGGCCTATTTGGGCCTTTTGTCTCTCCACACTTCCCATTCACACTAGAGGGGATGCTCCTTGCTACTGCTGGGGGTAGGGGAGTGGGGGAGTTCCAGATCTCCATGTGGTTCCAGTTCCCCATGTGGTCTCCACTGACACTGCAGTGAAGTGGTGGAGTGGCTTCATGACCACTGCATCATGGCTGAAGTCCTGATTTTCTACCAGGCTTCCTCTAACACCATCCCAGTGGGATGGGAAGGAGCACCTTTGTTATTGCCAGGTTGACCTGGAAGTCCAGACTGCCCTGTGATCTCCACTGAAAAGGTGGTGGGGGAGTAGAATGTCAGAGCACCTCAGAACAGCCTCCCAAGGTGGAATTAGAATCTTCGCACTTGGCTTTTGCAGGCATGGGTGGCTAGGACTACAGTCTCTTCTGTGGCGTTTAATACAATTGTTTAAAACGTTTCTGTCTTCCTAGGATGTCTATTTTCTGATCCTTTGGGTAGAGATAGCAGACTTGAGTGGGGTGAGGGGGAGGGTTCTTCTCTGTGCCTTTTGAGTTTTCTGAGTTGCTAGTTTCTTCAGTTTCAATTGAGGATATTTGAAGCAAGAAGAAAACCCAGAAAACTCACCACCATGCTTATCTTGAGGTTCCTAGGTTGTCTGCCTTCTTTTCTCCACCTTCCAGGGTCTTCTTGTGTTTGTTTTATATATAACGTCTAGGGTTTTTAGTTGTGCTTACTAGGAGCAATAGGAAAAAGTATGTCTACACCATCTTTCCAGAAGCAGAATTGAATCTCATTTTTTTAATAGCTAAGTAATATGTATAGCACACAATTTAACCAGTCTCTTATTTATTTATTTAGTCGAAGTTTCACTCTGTTGTCCAGATTGAAGGGCAGTGGCACACTCACGGTCACCTCAGCCTCGACCTGCTGGGCTCAAGGGATGCTTCTGCCTTAGCCTTTCAAGTAGCTGGAACCACAGGCATGTGCCACCACGCCCAGCTAATTTTTCTTGATTTATTGTAGAGATGAGGTCTCGCCATATTGCCCAAGCTGCTCTTGAACCCGTGGGCTCAGGCAATCCTCTCACCTTGGCCTCCCAAAGTGCTGGGATTATAGGTGTGAGCCACCACACTTGGCCAACCAGTCTCTTTTTGATAGACATTTAGTTGTTTCTAGTTTTTTGCCACTAAAATAATGAGGAAAGAAATATTCTTGCTCGTTGTAAGGGTGAAAGGAGTGGTGGAGGGGACTGAATTCCAGATTTATATATGTGGACTAGAATTCTCAACTGGCATTGCATGTCAAAAAATAAGTATTTTTTAATTCTTTTTTCCTTTTCATTTTTTGGAGACAAGGCCTCACTTTGCTACCCAGGCTGGAGTGCAGTGGCATAATAACAGCTAACTACAGCCTTTACCTGATGGGCTCAGGCAATCCTTCTGCCTCAGTCTGCTGAGTAGCTGGGACTACAGGTGCACACCACCACACGCAGCTTATTTTTCTGATTTTTTTTTTTTTGTAGAGACAAGAACTTGCTATGCTGTCTAGGCTGGTCTTGAATTCTTGGGCTTCAGTGATTCTACCACCTCGACCTCCCAAAGTGGTGGGATTACAGGCATGAGCCACTGTGCCCATCCATTTGATAAAAGCTACCTTTTATTTATTTATTTTTAAGTCAGAGTCTCACTCTTTTGCCCAAGCTGGAGTGTTGTGGCATGATCACAGCTACTGCAGCCTTGACCTGCTGGATTGAGGCAATCTTTCCACCTCAGCTTTCCAAGTAGCTGGAACTGCAGGTGCGCGCTACCATGCCCAGCTAATTTTTGACTTATTGTAGAGATGAGGTCTCACCAAGTTGCCCAGGCGGGTGTCGAACCCACGGGGTCAGGCAATCCACTCACCTCGGCCTCCCAAAGCGCGGGATTACAGGCTGAGTCACCGAGCCCGGCCGAGCCTTAATTCTTTATTTTATTTTATTTTATTTGAGTTGGAATCTCACTCTGTCGCCCAGACTGGAGTGCAGTGGCCGCTCCCGGCCACCGCAGCCTCGACCTGCTGGGCTCCAGCGATCCTTCCGCCTCAGCCTTCTGAGTAGCCGGAATTACAGGCGCGTGCTACCACGCCTGGCTGATTTTTTGATTTATTGTAGAGATGAGGTCTCCTGCCCAGACAGGTCTCGAACCTGCGGGCTCAGGCAATCCACTCACCTCAGCCTCCCAAAGGCGCGGAATTACAGGCTGAGCCACCGAGCCCGGCTAGAGCCTTAATTCTTAATACTGCCAAAATATCCTCAAAAACGTTACACAGATTTAAATTTCTATTAATAAAATATAAGTGTATCTGTTTTCTCCTTGAATATTGACACATTTTCTGATCTTTGATCACCTTTGTTTTCTTGTTTTTTATGAGTTTATTCTGCTTTCTTTTCTTTTTCTTTTTTTTTTTTTTTTGAGTCGGAGTCTCACTCTGTCGTCCAGACTGGAGTGCAGTGGCCGCTCCCGGCCACCGCAGCCTTGACCTGCTGGGCTCTGGTAATCCTTCCGCCTCAGCCTTCCAAGTAGCTGGAACTACAGATGCATGCTACCACGCCCGGCTAATTTTTGACTTACTGTAGAGATGAGGTCTCGCCAAGTTGCCCAGGCGGGTCTCGAACCCGCGGGCTCAGGCAATCCACTCATCTCAGCCACCCAAAGGTGTGGGATGACAGGCTGAGCCACCGAGTCCGGCTTATTCTGCTTTCTCAGTTGGATCCAACATGGAAAAGGTGGTTTTTTTTTCCTTGATGCCTGTGAGGACCTTGCATCATGCTACATACTTTGTTATTTGTTGTTGATAATTTCAGCAGTTCAAGTTAAGGAGTAGAGTTGATGATATAGAACTCCTATGAAGTTTCAAGACATCAAATAAAACACAAAATTTAAAAGGCATAAAGGAGGTTTTTTTCAAAGTGTCATCTGTGGATTGACCTGAATCAAAAATCACATGGGGGTAATGGGAGTCTAACATTATATGTGCCTCCTGATGTGATGAATTGAGGAGATCACTTCACCTATATTTGGTACTCCTGCCAAAAATGTTGAAACTGAATCTATAATGAGGGGTCAATCATTAAAACGCCAGTTGTGGGACATTCTAAAAACAAAGAAACAAAACAAA
Source organism: Carlito syrichta (assembly GCF_000164805.1). Taxonomy (NCBI): domain Eukaryota; kingdom Metazoa; phylum Chordata; class Mammalia; order Primates; family Tarsiidae; genus Carlito; species Carlito syrichta. Next base: position 200,498 of record NW_007246429.1, read on the forward strand.
GGTCTGGAATCTTTTTTTTTTTTTTTTTTTAGTTGTCTTCTCACTCTGTCACACCAGGCTGAAGTGCAGTGGCATTATCACAGCTCACCATAGCCTCGACCTCCTGGGCTCAGGTGATCCTTCCACCTCAGACTCCAAAATAGCTGGGAATATAGGCACACCACCACACCTGGCTAATTTTTGATTTTTTATAGAGACAAGTCTTGCTATGTTGCCCAGTCTCGAGCACTTAAACTCAAGCAATCCTCCTGCCTCAGCCTCCCAAAGTGCTGGGATTACAGGCATGAGTCACTGTGCCTGGACCATGGTCTGGAATCTTCAAATATGCCAATGTTATAAAATACAGGAAAAAAGTAAAGGTTATTCCTCTAGATTAAAAGAGACTAAAGGGAGAGAACTACTAAATATATGTGACCCTTGATTGGATTCTAGATTTTTTTTTTTTTGAGTGGAGTCTTTTCTAAGCCAGGCTGGAGGGCTGTGGCATGCTCCCAGCCACTGCAGCCTCAACCTGCTGGGCTCAGGCAATCCTTCCACCTCAGCCTTCCAAGCAGCTGGAACCACAGGCACACACCACCATGCCTGGCTAAGTTTTGGTTTATTGTAGAGATGAGGTCTCGCCAAGTCACCTGGCTGGTCTCGAACCCTCAGGCTCAGGCAATCCACTCACCTTGGCCCCCCAAAGTGCTGGGATTACAGACTGAGTCACTGAGCCCAGCCTATTTTATTTTATTATTTTATTTTGAGTCCGAGTGTCACTCTGTCACCCAGGCTGGAGTGCAGTGGCATGATCATGGCTCACCTCAGTCTTGACCTGCTAGGCTCAGGTGATCCTTCTGCCTCAGCCTTCCAAGTAGCAGGGACTACAAGCACATGTGCCACCATGACCAGCTAATTTTTTTATTTATTGTAGAGATGAAGTCTTACCACATTGCCCAGGCTCGTCTTGAACTCTTGGGCTCAGTTAATCCTCTCACCTTGGCCTCCCAAAGTGCTGAAATTACAGGCATAGGCCACTGTACCTGGCCTTGGATCCTAGATTTTAAAAATAAAAGATCATAAAGTATATTATTTTGAGAAATTTTGAATATAGGTAATTTTGTAGATAATCTTGTATCAGTAGTACATTTCTTGCGTACGATATTTTTATGATTTTGTCTAAAGGATGTATGATGTGCTTGCTTTGACAGCACATATACTAAAATCGGAACAGTACAGAGACTAGCATGCCCCCTGCCCGAGGATGCCATGGAAACTCATGAAGTGTTCCATACATACATATGAAGCATGTATAAGATGTCTTGCTGAAGTATTAGGAATGAAGTATCACTACATCTCTGACTTTTAAAAGGTCCAGAACAAAGTCATAGATAAATCCAGAATATATGTGGTAAACCGTTAATCATTGGTAAACAGGACAAACATTTGGTATCCCTTGCTTGCTTTATTCTTGCAACTTTCCTGTAGGTTTAACAATTTTCTTTCTTTTTTTTTTTTTTTGAGTCAGATTCTCACCCTGTTTGCTCAGGTTGGAGTGCAGTGGCATGCTCATGGTCATCGCAGCCTCAACCACTTGGGCTCAGGCAATCCTTCGGCCTCAGCCTTCCAAGTAGCTGAAACTACAGATGTATGTCACCACGCCCTGCTAATTTTTTTATTTATTGTAGAGATGAGGTCTCACCAAGTTGCCCAGGCTGGTCTCGAACCCCTGGACTCAGGCAATCCTCTCACCTCAGCCTCCTAAAGTGCTGGGATTACAGGCTTAAGCCACTACACCAGGCAAAAAAAAAAAAGCTGGCCTCACCTTAGATCAGATCTAGTGAATCTGGGTGAGAGGGCAGAGTCCATAGTAGTTGCATTCCAAATAAACCTTCCCGTTTATTTTTTATTTTTATTTTGTTTTGAGTATGGGTCTCATTGTGTCACCCACGCTGGAGTGCCGTGGCACACTAATGGCTCACCATGGCATTGACCTCCTGGGCTCAGGTGACCCTTCTGCCTCAGCCTTCTGAGTAGTTGGGACCACAGGAGCGAGCCTCTATGTCTGGGTAATTTTCTTTCTATTTTTATAGAGATGATGTCTCACTCTGTTGCCAAGGCTAGTTTCAAACTCCTGGACTCAAGCAATCCTCTCGCCTTGGCCTCCCAAAGTGTTGGGATTTCAGGTGTGAGACATTGTGCCTGGCCCCATGGATTTTTATGCATGACACAGTTTTAGATCTCTTGATTTGAAGTACAGCAATGTACTTTTACTTTTTAGTCTTTCTCAGTAAGAGTAAAAAAAAAAACCCTTCCATATCCTGGTTATGCAATAGAGCTTAACAACCTTGGATAAACGGATTCAAGTCTAGTCCTTACAGAGTTCAACAGTCCTGCCATAGTCCCCCTCAGTTTTCTCCATTTTCTTCAACTTTATTAATATTTTAGGCTGGGTGTGGTTGCTCATGCCTATAATCCCAGTTCTCTGAGAGGCGGAAGTGAGAGGACTGCCTGAGCCCAAGGGTTCGAGACTACCCTGGGCAACTTAGTGAGACCTCATCTCTACAATAAATTTTAAAAAATTAGCCAGGTATGGTGGCGCACACCTGTCATTCCAGCTACTTGGACAGCTGAGGCAGAAGGATCATCTGAGCCCAGCAGGTTGAGGCTTGTGGTGGCCATGAGTGTGCCACTGTACTCCAGCCTGGGTGATGGAGTGGGACTCCAACTAAAAAAAAAAACTTTATCATGCAAATGGTTTTACAAGTTATAGTGAAAAATGTGGCAGTGAGTGCCACCCCCCCTGACTTGCTTCGGGGCATACTTCCTCCATGCCAGCAGAATCTAGCCTCTCATTTCCTCTAGCAACTGAATAATAAAAAATAAGTGAGTAGCATCACAATCCCTATCTAGCTCCAGGCAGTTCTTTTCTAATACTGAAATTACAGATGTAAGGACAGTCTGTATTATATTGTGTGCTTACTAAATAATGAATAGCATTAATAAGTAATGATTAGATCCAAAATACATACCTTAACAAATGTTTATGAATCACTAGATTATCAAGACATGCTTTAAATGTGTAGCTATCACTTCAAATCAACTGAATGATTTAAAATAATGTAAGGCTGGGTGTGATGGCTAACACCCATAATCCCAGCACTTTGGGAGTCTGAGGTGGGCAGATTGCTTGCACCTAGGAGTTTGAGACCAGCCTGGGCAACATAGTAAGGCCTTGTCTCTACAAAAGATAAAAAAAATTAGTTGGGTGTGGTGGCACATGCAGGAAGTCCCAGCTACTCGGGATGCTGAGACTGAAGGATTACCTGAGCCCATGAGGTCGAGGCTGCCGTAAGCCATGATCATTGTGATCATGCCCCGGCACTCCAGCCTGGGCAGCAGAGTGAGACCTCAACTCAAAAAAAAAAAAAAAAAATACTGTAAGAACCTCAAGATGACACAAACATGCCCCCTAAATGATAATACATATTACTTTCTATCACTACCAACATAAAGCATTGTGGTTTTTTTTTTTGAGATGGAGTCTGTCACCCAGGCTGGAGTGCAGAGGCATGCTCATGGCCACCGCAGTCTCGACCTGCTGGGTTCAGGCAATCCTTCCTCCTCAGCCTTCCAAGTAGCTGGAACTACAGGCATGCACCACCATGCCCGGCTGACTTTTTATTTACGTAGAGATGAAGTCTTTCCATGTTGTCCAGGCAGGCCTCTGACCCCTGGGCTCAGGCAATCCTCTCACCTCATCCTCCCAAAGTGCTGGAATTAAAGACCTGAGCTACTGTGCCTGGCTCATAAAGCATACTTTTAAGGTTTTGTTATTGTTTTTCCATGTAGAACAGACACACTTTTCTATTCCATGCTTCCTCTGGTTGCCAGATAGGTTTAGAATTGTCAGCTGAGGCTCACTGAAAAGCAAAACTGAACTACAGTAGTTGGCTCACATAGTGAAAGATCTGATTTTCAGCATCCTTTGCAGTATAAATGGTCTTACACACCCCAGGTTGGCAAACAAGCATTTATAGTCGATTTCGAGAAGGCAAATTTCAGATTCCAGGTAAGTAAAAACACTTGAATTTAAGAGCATGCTCTATGCTGATATGCAAAATATTTCTAAAGTATGTTTTTATCTTTAATTCATTTATTACTTATTAATGTTATTTTTTAGTCAGCACACACACATATAAGCAGCTGCATTTATTAGAAATATAAGGTTACAGACAGTGTGGTTCTGAATTTTTTTTTTTTTTTTAGTTGGAGTCTCACTCTGTCACCCAGACTGGAGTGGCAGTGGCCGCTCCCGGCCACTGCAGCCTTGACCTGCTGGGCTCCGGCGATCCTTCCACCTCAGCCTTCCAAGGAGCTGGAACTATAAGTGCGTGCTACCATGCCCGGCTAATTTTTGATTTATCGTGGAGATGAGATCTTGCCAAATTGCCCAGGCAGGTCTCAAGCCGGCAGGCTCAGGCAATTAACTCACCTCGGCCTCCCAAAGCGCTGGGATTACAGGCTGAGCCACTGAGCCCAGCCGTGGCTCTGAATTTTTACTCTATTTGAACCTTCTTTTTTTTTTTTTTTTTTCCTTTTTGAGTTGGAGTCCCACTCCGTCGCCCAGTCTGGAGTGCAGTGGCCGCTCCCGGCCACCGCAGCCTCGACCTGCTGGGCTCCGGTGATCCTTCTGCCTCAGGCTTCCAAGTAGCTGGAACTACAGGTGTGTGCTACCACGCCTGGCTAATTTTTTGATTTATTGTAGAGATGAGGTCTTGTCAAGTTGTCCAGGCGGGTCTCGAACCCGCGGTCTCAGGCAATCCACTCGCCTCGGCCTCCCAAAGTGCTGGAATTACAGACTGAGCCACCAAGCCCAGCCATGAACCTTTCTTACTTTGAAACTTCCTCAGTACTAGTAAACCCTAAACCATAAGGTTTAGCCCCTGGTTATTTCCACTTAAAGAGAATGGAAAATTCTCCACAGCATCTAGTAGTAGTGCTAATCTTAAAAAAAAACCCCAAAACGTTAAACAATTAGGTGGTAATTGTTGATTGATTTCACCCTAAGATCAATTGTTTTCACCCTAACTCTCAAGTGAGACCACATGTTTGGTCACTTTTCTAATTCAGTATTTCTTCAGCATCTTAGATCCCAGGATATTTTTAGGAGATTCTGGATGAGACAACAAGAGTCTCTGACAAACACAATTCTCAGATGTCTGGCATCACCTCAAATCTGAATTTGAATCAGAGGGATGGATGAGTCGCAGCATCTCTAGACTGAAGGCCAGGTTCACTTTGTCATCTTGGTATACTTAAATTATTTCACAGTTCCTGGCATCATAATAATTTTCAAATAAATAACCTTGTATTAAAAAAACAAGTATTTACAACCAAATGTCTTCTATAATATAGAAAATTAAGTTTTTCCAGTAACGAGACTTTAGGTTGTCCTTCTGAATTAATGAGAAAATGTTTCCCTGAGTAGGCGTGATGGTATCATGCACCATGGGTAAGAATGTATTTTTAAATTAAATGACTACATATGTTGTTTTTTGCTTCTATTAAGAGACCTGGGTTGGGGCTAGTTGAAAACCTCTGCAGCTTAAAGAATCATGTAGTTTATTTACACAACAAGGACTGTATTGCTCTGAATTTCAATAAGTCAACATTTCACTATATACAGGCTTTTAAAACTCAGGAAAAAAAAGAGCCAAAACCAATGTAGACTGAATCAAAACCTTTCTAGTCCCAAAGCGCCATAGGGCTGTATCTGCCGGAAGCATCCATTTACATTCGTACATTACAAGGAAATCATTGCTCCTTAGCATTTATCCATTTGCAAAAGTTTGTAATTTTACCACACCTGTTAGGTTAAAAGCAATAGTTTTTAAAAAGAGATCGAGAGAAGACTAGAAGCAACATGAGAATAGTTGGCTACTCCCGAGATATTTGCAAATGACATTACAGTTTTTTTTCTCGCGCTGCAAAATACACCGGTAAACCGGATTTTCTGAGACTTGCTGGGTGGCTGACATCTTCCCTGGCAGGAATCTTACACTTTCAAGGTCCCAGAGGATGTTAACCGAGTAGGCTAAACGCCAAGCGGCTCTTTATTGTCAAGTTAAACAGCGGTGGAGACAGGCGGAATAACCTCAGTCCCCTCCAGCGCAGACGTGGACGCCCTTGCCTCCAGCGCCCCAGCGTGGCGAGCCCGGCCCCAGTCGCCCGCGGGAAGCCGGGGCAGCCCAGCAAGCGGCGCGCCCGGGATTCACCTCCGGGTCCGGCGCCGGCTCCCCGGCCCGTCTCTGCATCCGGGACGCGGAAACCCCGTAGGAGCAGGGCGGGCGGGGACAGCGATGTCAGATCAATGCTGCAGCAATATTCTTCCGCCGCAAAGCAAAGAGTCCCAGCCCTCCCCCGCGGATCCTGGGATTTCCAGAGACCCTCTGAGATCGAAAAATTACCAAATTTGAGATTTTCCATCGACTCGCTTAGGATTTAATCTGAGGTAACCACCCCAGGACCACAATTTTGAGGTTGACCGAAGAGCGACGAGAAAATTCCTCCGCAAGAAACGGGTTCCGGCCGCGAGCCTATAAAAAGCGGGTGGCGCGGGGGGGCTGTCTTTTCAGTCGGGCGCTGAGTGGTTTTTCGGATCATGTCTGGTGGCTCCGCGGATTATAACAGGTAAGGCGGTGTTTGGGTGGTAATGTTGTGTGGTGAAGGTCGTGTTGCGCCAGCGGAGATTATAGTGGGAGTCATGGAGGCAAGAAACTCCAGATTCATGGGCGTTTCCTTGCGGTACAATACCTCTGTGTCCTTCGAGAAGCTTCCATGATGGGTAGGGCCCTGGATTGTGGGGAGACGGGACGAGGGTCCGGAAGCGAGGTGATTGGCGGGTGCGTTATATATCTCAAAGGCACTGAAATTTTGGGTTGTTTGCCCTCCCCGTGTGGAACCCGGCAGGCATTTAGCTAAAAACCATGGCGCAGTCCGCATTCGGCACGGTGGAACCGGGCCCGGAAGTTTTATTTTAGGCCATCAGAACGATTTGGGAGGGATCTTTAGTTTTAGCGAAGGGAGGTTGGGTGGCAGCGGCGCCTGTTCGACGCGGCGCGAAGGCGACGGGACGGGACCGACGATCGGGGTGCAGGCGAGCCGTTGGCATCGCCCTCGCAGCCCGCGTCAATCACCCGGCCTGCGCAGAGTCGGGGGCGGAGCTCAGCGCCGGGAGCTCTCGCGAGACGCTCCGCCGCCGGAACGGGACGCCCTGCGCTCCGGCCTGGGAGCCGCATTTTGGGCGTCCGCCTCCCTCAGCCATCCAGGGAGGTGCGCTGTGTGGTCTTGGCCCAGCGACGGTGTCCTTACCTCTTTAGAAAGTACTCGTGTAGGTGAGGGTAATGCGAAGAGGCCGCTTCTAAAGGGCCCTCCCTTTGAGGTGAAGTTAAGGTGGCTTGAGAGAGGGCCGTTGTCTAACTGCAGTATTCTTGTCAGCAGAGAACATGGCGGCCCAGAGGGAATGGACCCCGATGGTGTCATCGAGGTAAGAAGCGGGTGTGGATTATGAAGCTCTGGAAAAGTGGGTTTGTTCATCTCACTCACTCCTTTATTTTAAATTTTTTTTTAATTTGCAGAGCAACTGGAATGAGATTGTTGATAACTTTGATGATATGAATTTAAAGGAGTCTCTTCTTCGGGGCATCTATGCTTATGGTTTTGAGAAACCTTCAGCTATTCAGCAGAGAGCTATTATTCCTTGTATTAAAGGTAAAAGGAACACGTTGGCATTTTCCGAAAACAAATTTTGTTCTACGTAGACGTGGACCGTAAAAGGGAAAGTAACCTCTGGGGGACTAGCACCTATTTGTATTCCTAAAGTGAAATGATGGCAATCATCTTTCGGGACTGACCTGAAATGAGGAGAATACTCATTGCTGATCACTTGATTATTTGGGCATAATTCATGTTCCAAATGGAATACATGGTGTGAAGTAGAAGTGACGATTTGATGTGGGATCGGTAAATATGTATCCTACTTTTTTTAGGGTATGATGTGATTGCTCAAGCTCAGTCAGGTACTGGCAAGACAGCCACATTTGCTATTTCCATCCTGCAACAGTTGGAGATTGAGTTCAAGGAGACCCAAGCACTAGTATTGGCCCCCACCAGAGAACTGGCTCAACAGGTATTGATAGTGTAGTTCAAAAAAACTGCTTGCGTGTTGCATAGGTTTCAGGTTTCACAACTGTGAAGAATTTAAAACTTAGTATAAACTGGTTCTATCAGAGCCCTCCTTTCAATTGTCCATGCATGCAGGGAGTTTTTGTTAAACAGGAACTGGGTATGGTGCAGGTAGGGTCTGTAGGGTTGTGTATCAACAGATGGAGAGTCAGGAGCCTACTGTTCAGGGTGTACCAGATCCTTCCCGTTTTTTAAAGTTTGAAAGCAGTTGTGCAACATGAAAACTGCAGTGACATGTTACCATTTGACTGTCTCAGTAGTTTGTGATGCATCTGTTGCATGCTATGTTTTCAAAGCTCACTGCTACATTGGCTTTGAAGTAAACCTTCCTAATAAAGCTGCAGGCTTTATTAAGGTCAAGATTATGTAAGGAACAATACCCTGTGGGGAAAAATTGTAAACATTTTTGCCCTAGCTGTAGTTAAGAACTTATGTTTCACTATTTACACCTTCCTACACAGTGAAGAAGAATGTAGGAAATGTTAGTAGCGCTTTAATTGCCTAGCTGATTTGTGGGGCAACAACATCCCAAGTTTGATAAGACACAGGAAAGATATTAGGGGAATTCTATCTTGACGCAGTCTGCATTTTAAGCTTCAAAGTAGTTTTGTGCTGTGCATGCATAAAGCTGTTGGCAGACCAAATAACTTGACATTATGCTTTGGAAATTAGTCATAGTGCCTGTAATTCTGTAGGATAATAATTTAAGGCCTTTGGTTTTTTTAGATCCAAAAGGTAATTCTGGCACTTGGAGACTATATGGGAGCAACTTGTCATGCCTGCATTGGTGGAACAAATGTTCGAAATGAAATGCAAAAGTTACAGGCTGAAGCACCACATATTGTTGTTGGTACACCAGGGAGAGTGTTTGACATGTTAAATAGAAGATATCTTTGTAAGTATTGTCCTTAAGATTTTTTTGCTGTTAATTTTTTACCATTGTAGTTGAAAAGAAGTTAAGTAGTACGATTTTGTTTTTACTAGCTCCAAAATGGATCAAAATGTTTGTTTTGGATGAAGCAGATGAAATGTTGAGCCGAGGGTTTAAGGATCAAATCTATGAGATTTTCCAAAAACTGAATACAAGTATTCAGGTAAGCTTTATATTATTCTTTAAAAAGTGGGTGTTTGGTTTAATGCAGGTACTGTTAACATACGAAGTGTTTTATTGTCTTTTCCCCTGCTTAAAGTGTTTGATACATACTGTCTAACTTACTCTTTCATAAAAACATTTTCTTTGAGTATTACCATCAAAGTTATGCTATAACATAGTCATTCTCTTTTAAGGTTGTGTTGCTTTCTGCCACAATGCCAACTGATGTGTTGGAAGTTACCAAAAAATTTATGAGAGATCCAATTCGAATTCTGGTGAAAAAGGAAGAATTGACCCTTGAAGGAATCAAACAGTTTTACATTAATGTTGAAAGAGAGGTAATTTGTTTAGTTGTTAAACATAGAAGGTGCTTGCCAGATTTTTTTCCCCCTACCTTCTTGTATAAGCACTGTGCTAAAATTGCAGAAACTAAGACCATCTTGGTTTTTGTAATAATGCTAGCAGAGTACACACAAGAAGAAAAGTAACCGCACTAGATTGTAAAGACTGGGGTGGACCTCTTTCTTAATGTCCAGTGTCCTTTGTCTTAAGATTTAGTGCAATATTTTGCTAGACAGATTTAACAGAATGAATTTCTAACATATGAAAATTGAAACTAAATGGCTGTTAACTTACTTTGAAATACTGTAGGAATGGAAGTTGGATACACTTTGTGACCTGTACGAGACGCTGACCATTACGCAGGCTGTTATTTTTCTCAATACAAGGCGCAAGGTGGACTGGCTCACTGAGAAAATGCATGCCAGGGACTTCACAGTTTCTGCTCTGGTAAGTGTTCTAAAATGTCTGCATTTCTATTAAAGCAGGATTCAGACTACAATATAGCTGTTAAGTGCTGTGTTGTCGTTCCCCCTGCACAAAATAAAGTTGTTTCTTTACTATACCTGTTTGCTATATTCCTGTAGCAGCCAGGGACGCTTGGTCTCATACATGTTGATAAAATTAAATGTTGACCTGACTGGTGATTCTTGAATTAAGGTTTGTTAATTTGCAGCATGGTGACATGGATCAGAAAGAAAGAGATGTTATCATGAGAGAATTCCGATCAGGGTCAAGCCGTGTTCTGATCACTACTGACTTGTTGGTAAGTCAGTCTCTTACTGCCTTTTTTAATATACCAAAAGTTAATTTTTGGGGGCAAAGGTTTTTTTAATAACCTTTACCAACTTGGGCTATTGGGAGAATAAAGAGAAGACCACACTCCACAGTGGCCTATACCACTTAGTATAGTTCACTACTATTTTGTGGCCTACATTATTACATAGGTATCCAGATTGTTGAATTAGAATTTTTAACATATGGCATTGTTTCAGGCTCGTGGGATTGATGTGCAACAAGTATCTTTGGTCATAAACTACGATCTACCTACCAATCGTGAAAACTATATTCACAGGTGAGAAGACACATTTTAACTTTTTGTGAAATAAATTCATGTTTTTCAATTTGTATGAAAGGTAATATCTCAGGGAAAAGGTTCAGGAAAAAGAATAGTAGTTTAGAAAATGCAGTTAAAATCATACTTGGGAAGACTGCTCAGAAAAAAGTGGGAAAACTTGTAAAAATGTTGCAGAGATTGTGGACATACAGATCAGGTTGCTTTACATCTGTTGGTCTTAGCTTGTTTCAGCTTTATTTTTAGTGATGCTCCTGTGTCCATGTGCTTTTCCTTGGTGATTTTTCTATAGTTGGGATTTTCTTGGTGTCGCCTGGTAGCAATTTGAGTGATCCCTGGTTTAGTTATAGTGGCTTTATCCCTTAATAACTTGAATTGTACTTTGTTATATGATGTAAAAAAAGACTTTTTAAAAAATACAGGAGTCGATAGCGGCAGTTGATGGCGAGATGGCAATCAGAAACGGCGTTGACGTAATTTAGGACGTGGAATCATAAGCGAAACAGCACACTGTTTGAATAAAGAGCGAGTCGGTATTTATATTTGTTTTTCTTTTGTCATGATTATTTGATTATTTTAAGTTGTTCCAGCCAGGGCATTTTGTATTTTAGCATTTCTACTAGGGAGTATTTCTGTTAGGTGGTTTGTATTGTCTGGTTTCTATCAGGAAGGTAGGAAAGCTGTTTTGGAAGTGAACACGTTTGAGTAATTTGAGTTGTAACGTGTGAAACTGAGCAAAAAGCAGTGATAAGTTTGGGTTACCATACCAAGTATATGTTTTCCCACTGGAAAAAAGTTGTAAGTTTTAGAAAATAGTTAACCTTGCAGCATTTGTGTTTACAGTTCCAGAAGTGCGTCGAAATGGATTACATAACTTCTTTTTGTTTTATCCCTGGTGTTTACATCTGTCCCAGGCTGACACCTGCTCTTGGCTGGCCCACTTTGGTATGGGCTTTAATTTCGCTACCCCAAACACAATTACTGTCATCTGCTTTGTAATAATGCTCAAGACGCCTGATAAAATCTCATTTCGCAGCCAGACAAGCCTTGAATCCTTTTGGCACTAACTGCAAAGGAAGATTTTTTTCTCTAGATATTGATTAGCAGCTAGTGCTCCAATTAGAAGCACGAACTATAACCTTGATAAGTAAACAGCAGCTGATGGTTAACAAGTGGATCGTCATGTTCAGTAGTTCATAAATTGTGTGAAGTAACATTCTGATTGCTGATTTCTCTTTCTTACACAGAATTGGCAGAGGGGGTCGATTTGGGAGGAAAGGTGTGGCTATAAACTTTGTTACTGAAGAAGACAAGAGGATTCTTCGGGACATTGAGACTTTCTACAATACTACAGTGGAGGAAATGCCCATGAATGTGGCTGACCTTATTTAATTCCTGGGATGAGATAGTTTTGAATGCAGTGCTCGCTGTTGCTGAATAGGCGATCACAACGTGCATTGTGCTTCTTTCTTTGGGAATATTTGAATCTTGTCTCAATGCTCATAACGGATCAGAAATACAGATTTTGATAGCAAAGCGACATTAGTCGTGAGCTCTTGTGAGGAAAGTCATTGGCTTTATCCTCTTTAGAGTTAGACTGTTGGGGTGGGTATAAAAGATGGGGTCTGTAAAATCTTTCTTTCTTAGAAATTTATTTCCTAGTTATGTAGAAATGGTTGTATTAGATGTTCTCTATCATTTAATAATATACTTGTGGACTAAAAGATATAAGTGCTGTATAAAATCAGCCAATTATGTTAAACTAGCATACCTGCCTTTATTGTGTTGTCACTAGCCTGAATAGAAAGGCCTTTAAAATTGATTTTTTTTTTTTAAAGAAAGCATTTGAATGCATTTTGTTTGGTATTGTATATTTATTCAATAAAGTATTTAATTAGTGCTAAGTGTGAACTGGACCCTGTTGCTAAGCCCCAGCAAGCAATCATCCTAGGTAGGGTTAAATCCCCAGTAAAATTGCCATATTGCACATGTCTTAATGAAGTTTGAATGTTAAATAAATTGTATATTCACTTTAAGGATGTTTGGTTACTTTATTTACCATAAATAACCCCATATGTAAAAAAGACTACCACAACATTTTATTCACTAACAATTCTGTGTTAACTGCTGCATGATGGTTGCACAAAGGCTGATCAATTGAAGGTGTTCATCAGCACCATCCGCTAAGCATTTATCAACTTCCTACAAGAGAAGTTTTAAAAGGTTAGTAAATTTCCTTTAGGCTAAATAAACATTTTGCTGACATGTGCTACCTACTTACAGCAAGTTTTTCTGTAATAATGGACTTCTGTTTATCAGAAAGGTCATCATTTTCTACGATCACATCATGAAGTTGATTTACCAGTTGAGTTGCTGCATGACCCTCATCTATTAAATCCTAGAATACATAATAGAAAGAAAAATTGGGTATGGTCACTTCGTTTTCCTTCCCTGAAGTTAGTAAACTGACATTACCTTTACCACAGCTTCTAGTTTGTCAAAAGAGCCACTTTGACACGCAGCAAATACCCCATCAATTGTCTCGGCTGGTATTACCTAAAAGGGAATTGAAGATGTTCATATATTTGTATATTGCCTCTGCCAACTATTTCCCCCCCACCACCACCCTGTTTCCCACTGTAATGTATAGGCCCCAAGTGGAACATCAACAACTCTGGTTGATGGGTTTGAGTATTAAAAGTTCTCCCCACTTGTGAAGCCTACTCCTTTTATCTAACCGGAAATATCCCAGTGGCTACAAAAACTCCTGAGCAGTGTCCAAAGTCAAATTAAATGACCTCTGATTGGTTTTAAGTCCTCAATGTCCAGAAACTTGAGAGGACTAGTGATAAGGGTGGCAAATTAGTGATTCTGAGTAGTTTAGACATGGCAGTATCTAAGGATGGGTGTAGTACCCTAAGTTTAATAAATTTTTGTAAGTTGGACATGCTTTTTGTATGAGACTGGCAATGTTGTTTGCACGTACAAGAACAGGAATCTACTAATTTACTAATCTACTCAATTTAAATGCTACACACCATTTCCCTCATAAAGATATACAGTCATTTTCTTTCCTGAGATGTCTTATGCCTGGCAAGCTGAAGTAATACTGCTCCCCGAAGCACTTTTCTCCCAAGTTATTGTCTTTATACACTTTTTAGCATAGTTCTTGGCACATGCTAACCATTGAGTATATGCTTGGATTAAAAAATCCCTAAAAGATAACAGAATTTCAGAATATCTTCTTCTTACCCCAGCAATGTCTGTAATCACTTTCTCTATGATCTTTCCACCTGTTAATCGAGTAGCACTTTGAAGAAATGTAATGGCTTTTCTTAAATCTCCTTCTGACACTTTAACAAGATAAGCTATTCCCTGAAGAGAAAGAAAGTTGTTTTTACCCAACTATGGCCAATTTAGGCTTAAGACTTTAATTTTAAACAAGTTTTCCAATCCAGGCAACATGGCAAAACCTCATCCCTAAATAAATAATAAGAAGTATGTGGTGGTACCCACCTGTAGTCCACTTACTCAGGAGGCTGAGGTGGAAGGACTGCCTGAGTCTGTAGTGTTCTGTGATAATGCCATTGTATTCCAGCCTGGGTGACTTGAGACTCAGACTCAGTTAAAAAAAGGTTTTAATAAAAAAAAATGGAAAACCCTGTTTTAGAGTTAATAAGGAAAACTGGCTAGGCAGAGGGGCTAATGCTTATAATCCAGCACTTCAGGAGGCCAAGACAGGAAGATTGTTTGAGCCCAGGAGTTCAGGACCAGCCTGGGCAACACAAGACCTTGTCTCTACAAAAAAAAAAAAAAATTAGCTGGACACGGTGGCTACTTGGAAGGCTGAAGTGGAAAGATTGTCTGAGTCCAAGACATCAAGGCTGCAGTGAGTCAAGATAGTGCCACTGCACCTAGCCTGGGTGACAGAGACCCTGACCCAAAAAAACAAAACAACTCTTATTAACCAGAGATTCATGTTGCAGAATTTGCCAGTTATGTGAATGAAATCCACCTTAGATCTGGGTTTCTGAAATATTAATAGATAAATAGTTACAGAAAAGCTAAACCTTGAAATTCCTAGACATTCTAGCTGTTTCTCATTTAGCTTGAGTTTATCTGAAGACTCTAGCATCAGGATTGAAGCCACACATATTATTAAACTCTCTTTCAGGGCCTCTTCATATGCATTGATGAAGGGAATTAGTAATCATAAGAATTAGTAATTACCTCACTGCTAATTTTGACGTTTTCCTTCTCAGCAATGTCTAATAATCGCTGCTGTTGAATTTTATCTGACAGAGGCTTGAAGCGAAATTTTGAACATCTAGAGGTCAGGGGTTCAATTATTCTGTAGAAGATTGGAAAAAACAAGTCAGTGTCTAAAGAAATTTCCCAATAACTAATTTTTGCCAAGGACAAATCACGATTTGATAGATGAGAAGAAATTAATGCAGCCTTGAAAAATTTAATTTTTTTCTCTTTCTAACTAGGGTTATCAAAATAAGTCTGCCTAACATCAATCTGGGCAATACGTACCGACTAACATAGTTACAGATGAGACAAAATCGGGTAGTTTTAGACTCTTTTTCCATGGTGCGTCTTAAAGCTGCCTGAGCAGCTGAGGTCATAGAATCTGCTTCGTCCAAAATCACAATCTTAAAAGGAGGACATGGCTTCCCACTGATTCAGAGAAACACATGGGAGGTGAACATTACTATGTACATTGGTTTGGATGGCTTTGTTGAGATCGATACATCAAGCAATTAACCCATTTAACATGTACAATTCAGTGACTTTCAGGATATTCAGAGTTGTGTAGTCATCACCACAAACTAGTTTTAGAACATTTTCATCACCCCTAAAAGAAACTGCCTATTAGTAGTCACTCCTCCCATCTCTAGGCAATCATTAGTCTACTTTCTGTCCAAGAGATTCACCTATTCTGGACATTTCATATAAATGGAATCTTATCTCTGGGCTTTCCTGGCTGGCTTCTTTCACCTAGCATATTTTCTTTCTTTTTCTGAGTTGTGGTCTCACTCTGTTGCCCTGGAGTGCAGTGGCACACTCATGGCCACCCCAGCCTTGACCTGCTGGGCTCAGATGATCCTTCTGCCAAGAAGCCGGAACTACAGGCGCCTGCTACCATGCCCGGCTAATTTTTTGATTTATTGTAGAGGTAAGGTCTCACCATGTTGCCCAGGCTGGTCTTGAACTCATGGACTCAGGTAATTCTCTCGCCTCGGCCTCCCAAAGTGCTGGGATTATGGGCCTGAGCCACCGCACCCGGCCACCTAGCATATTTTCAAGGTTCATCTATGCACATTTGCTTCGTTTTTTATTGTCGAATAATATGGCAAACAGATATACCACATTTTATTCATCCATTAATCAGTTTCTATGTTTTAGCTATTAGGAATAATGCTGCCATGAACACTGTTGACATGTTTTTGAGCAGACATGTTTTCCAAGAGGCTGCATCATTTTATATTCCAAACACTTTCTTCATATCCTGCCAATACTTGTCTTCTATCTTTTTTATTTTAACCACTCTACTTTATATACCTCATTATGGTTTTGATTTTTATTTCCCTCATGGCTAATGATGCTGATAAGCATCTTTTCATGTGCTTATTGGTTATGTCCTTTGGAGAAATGTCTATTCAGATCCTTTGCCCATTTTTATTTTTTTTAATTTTTTTAATTTATTTATTTTTTTGAGTTGGAGTCTCACTCTGTCGCCCAGACTGGAGTGCAGTGGCCGCTTCCGGCCACCGCAGCCTCGACCTGCTGGGCTCTGGCGATCCTTCCACCTCAGCCTTCCCAGTAGCTGGAACCACAGGTGCACTACCACGTGCTAATTTTTTGATTTATTGTAGAGATGAGGTCTCACCAAGTTGCCCAGGTGGGTCTTAACTGGAATATTCTTGGTCTCCTGGAAAAGGGAAAAAGAAAAGTGGTTGTAATGTAATGCCCCTTAAGGCTAGAGTGACCAACTATCCCAGTTTGCCCACGACTGGGTTTTCTGGGACATGTCTTCAGTGCTAAAACCAGAACAGTCTCAGCAAACTGAGGTTGGTCATTCTACAATAAAGCTTCTGCTCAGAACGGCAAACAGCACTTTGCTCAAATTCCATTGGTCCAAGTCATATGACCAAGTTTGTCATCAATGGAGTGAGCATTATAATCCTCCAAGTGAGGGGCAGGGAGTATCTAATAATGTGATCTGCCACAAAAAGCAAGTAGAAAAACCTCACAG
>NW_007246429.1:218003-225544 GCF_000164805.1 Carlito syrichta
GCCAGGAGCAGCCACTGCACTCCAGTCTAGGCGACAGAGTGAGACTCCAACTCAAAAAAATATATATATATAGTCTAATATGAAAAGGCAGCTGAAAATTTGGCAGAAATATGCATTTAAAATAACACATGCACTGGGTGCAGCAACTCACACCTGTAACTCCAGCACTCTGGGAGCCAGCACTCTGGGAGGCTGAGGCGGGAAGACTGCTTGAGGTCAGGCATTTGAGACCAACATAGGCAACATAGTGAGACCTCATCTCTACAAAAATAAATACATAAATAAATAAACTGGGTGTAGCGGCATGTGCCTGTAGCCCCAGCTACTCAGGAGGTAGAGGCGGAAGGATTGCCTAAACCCAGGAGGTCAAGGCTATAGTAAGCAAAGCTGTGATCTATCGTGCCATTGCACTACAAGCTTGGGTGACAGAGTGAGATCCTGACTCAAAAATAAAGTAAAATAAAATACACATGCTATGGAGAGGGAAAGGCAAGTTTACTTACTCGGAACGACTTCCTGATACAGTTAATTGTGCAAAGTTTTTCACTTTCTCTCGAACAACTTGTATTCCACGTTCATCGGATGCATTTAACTCAAGAACTCTTAATCGAAAAAGTTCAGGCCTATGTCAAAGTGAAACAAAAAAACATTATAGAGCATAAAAATAACAGGATTAAATAACATTTTAACATTTGCACACTTTGCAGTAGTTTGAAATCCACCTAGTTAACAGTATGGATATAAGGCATACAATCACTTTAATATTGTCTCTTTTGTAGAAGAGAACATTTGTTATTTTTTTGCATGTATTAAAAAAAGTACCTATTACATTGCTATGTACCTATTACATAACAAAACTAAATCAATTTTCCACTTTGCATTTATAATAAACATCTTGGAATATTATCAAAACCATTATAGGCTGGGTGCACACCTGTAGTCCCAGCACTCTGGGAGGCTGAGGCAGGAGGACTGCTTGAGCCAAGGAGTTAAAGACCAGCCTAGACAACTTAGGGAGACCTTGTCTCTACAAAAAAATTAAAAAAAAATTAGCTGGGTGTGGTGGAACACGCCTGTAGTCCCAGCTACTCTGGAGGCTGAGGTGGAAGGACTGCCTGAGTCCATGAGGTCAAGGCTGTAATGTGCTATGATCATGCCACTGCACTGCAGCCTTGGCACCAGAGTGAGACCCTGACCAAAAAAAAAGACATTTTAATGATTATATAATAGTCCACCCTACATTATTTACTTACTTAATTTACTTAACATTCCTCTGTTGTCACCTACCTAAGTTTTAAGTGTTACAATTTAAGTAATGTTACAATATAGGATATTTTGAATTATTTCCATAGAGTAGCTTGCTATAAAGAAAAATACAGGATTGAAATATGAACCACTTTTTTTTTGAGTTGTGAATCTCACTCCGTCGCCCAGACTGGAGTGCAGTGGTCACTTCCGGCCACCGCAGCCTCGACCTGCTGGGCTCCGGCGATCCTTCCGCCTCAGCCTTCCAAGTAGCCGGAATTACAGGCATGTGCTACCTCGCCCAGCTGATTTTTTGATTTACTGTAGAGATGAGGTCTCGCTGCCCAGGCAGGTCTCGAACCCGGGGGCTCAGGCAATCCACTCACCTCAGCCTCCCAAAGGTGCGGGATTACAGGCTGAGCCACTGAGCCCGGCTTGAACCACTTTTTAAAGCAAGCTATTTATTTATTTTAGCTACAAAAAATTTTTAAAATTAAAAAAAATTTTTTTCCCTTTATTATAAAGATGTGGGGTACAAGTCAGGATTAGGTATGTAAGTAGTCTACATGCAGGTGAAGTTCGGGCCTCCAACTAGTCCTCACTTCCCTGATTTAAGATTAGGTACCCAGGCAACCCCACTGGGTCCCCTCCCACTGTGGGAACTTTTCCATGTTCTCAATAAATCCTGCTTTCTCAAAAAAAAAAAAAAAGAGAGAGATCAGGTACCCTTTGTGATGTTATGTGCCTCCTTTGGCAGTGTTTCACTACTACCAATTTCCCTCCTGTGGTACTGTGACAAGTGTTCAGGACCCACTTATTGCTTTTTAAAAATTTTTATTTTTTAATTTTTTTTCAGGATCCACTTATAAGCGAGAGCATGTAGTATTCAGTTATTTGTTTCTGTAATAGATTGCTAAGTATGATGGACTCTTAAATCTATCCAAGTTGCTGTGAACTCCATAATTTTGTCTTCTTTAGCTGTGAAAGTAAGCTTTTTAAAAAGTTACTGAAGTAATATATGCTTACTGTAGAGGAATCTGAGAATTAAAAAGAAAATAAAAACAAGTGGCACATTCTATCAAAGCACTATTTTGAAGCTTCCTTCTAGTCTTTTTTCTACATATACATATATATATATATTTTTTTAAATGAAAAAGCTGCGACTTAGTTTTGTCTTTATTTTTCCTAATTAGCATTATAGGCTGAGCATTTTCCTATGGGCATAAACACTGAGGAAACTCAGTGCATGTATTTTCTATTTTAAAAACACATATACTATTAAATATAAAATTTACTGTTAAAGTAAGTTCTTTTAGTCCTTTAAGGGCAAACATTATTTTATAAAGGACATAGAAAAAGTTATATAATCTGGACTGTCTTACTTCAGGATAAGCAATAATAAAAGATTTAACAGTTTCATTATGACTACATTGTTAAGGCTCATTCAGTTTGGTTCTGAGTTACAGACTATTCATCAAAGCTCTTTTACAATTTTTTGAAAAAGTTGTTTTCAAATAAATAAAATATTTAGCTCACACAGCTTCTCCCTTTGCCTTCTTTTACATTTTGACATAACTATCCTTACACATTTGGTGGTTTCAGAGGCATCTAAATATTTTCATATATAGGATTTTAGATGTTCCCTTTGGCTATATGCCTGATATAAAAATTCTGGATACATTCTAGATAGTTTTTGCTATACTAGTACTGTTCCATGTATCAGATCCAGGCCACTATATATTTTTTTCACTCTAGGTGAAGGGCTCCTCTGAATGGTTAGTCAGTCTGGGAAGAGGAGTCTAAGAAGCTGGCTCATAGGGAGATTTTCTGATGTACCTGGAATCATACTGCATCGACTTCCACCCACTCTGTTTACACTCAGGAGACCTGAGAGCAAGGAGGTCTCCTGGCCTGGCCACTCCAGAGGCAGGGCCTAGGAAGTCCAGAGCAAAAGGAACTCAAGAAGGAATGGTGCAGATAGTACTGCAGGTACAACACAGTCCATCATATAGCCATACAGATGTGACCACAATCATTAAGAAGGTGAAAAAACTAGCAGCACAGGCCAGGCATGGTGGCTCATGCCTGTAATTCCAGCACTTTGGAAGGTGGAGGCGAGAGGACTGTCTGAGCCCAGGGGTTCGAGACCAGCCTGGGCAATTTGGTAAGACCTTGTCTCTACAATAAATCAGAAAATTAGCAAAGTGTGGTAGTACGCCCCTGTAGTTCCAGCTACATGGAAGGCTAAGGTGGAAGGATTGCCCAAGCCCAGCAGATCTAGGCTGTGGTGGCCCTGAGTGTGCCACTGTACTCCAGCCTGTGTGACAGACAGAGTGAGACTCCTACTCAAATCAAAAACAAAAACAAAAACAAAACTAGCACAACTGGAGATAAGCTGCACTCTCTGGGCTCTAAAATCATAACAGAAATTTAAAGTGATGAAAAAAAATCACAGTATGTTCAAACACTTGAACACAATTCGAATGAAGGTTATAAAAGATGTAAGCAAGCTAACTCATGGGGGAGAGGGAGGAAGGAAAGAGCTTATAGGATTGTTAAAATTGAGAAATAAAAAGAAACCTAACAGGCTGGGCACAGTGGCTCATGCCTGTAATCCCAGTATTTTGGAAGGCTGATGTTGGAGGATTGCTTGAGCCCAGGAGCTGAAAATCTGCCTAGGCAATATAGTGAGATCTCATCTCTATAACATAGCAAAAAATTAGCCAGGTATAATGGTGTGTGCCTGTAGTCCCAGTTACTCGGGAGGCTGAGGAGGAAGGATTGCCTGAGCCCAGGAGGCTGAGATGAGCCGTGATCTGTGCCACTGCACTCCAGCCTGGGCAAAAGAGTGAGACCCCCAAATAAGCAACAACAACAACAACAACAACCAACCGCCAGGAGCGGTGGTTCATGCCTGTAATCCCAGCACTTTGGGAGGCAGAGGCAAGAGGATTGCCTGAGCCCACGGGCTTGAGACCAGCCTGGACAACTTGGCAAGAGCTCGTCTCAACAATAAATCAAAAATTAGCAGGACATGGTGGTGCAAGCCCGCATTTCCAGTTACTTGGAAGGCTGAGGCAGAAGGATTGCTTAAGACCAGCAGGTCAAAGCTGCGGTGGCCATGAGTATGCCACTGCACTCCAGTTTGGGCGAAAGAGTGAGATGTCGACTCAAAAACAAAACAAAACAGACAAAAAAAAAATCAAACAACCTAACAACCTCAAATAGAAACCAAATGCAATGTAAATTTTTAGAGGAAAAAAACATATCAGAGAATTTGGGGGAAGGGAGAGAAAGAGAAATTGATTTCAACATACCCAAAAAGTTCTCTAGCTGCTGCCAAAATAGTGGATGTTTTTCCAGTTCCAGGTGGTCCATAAAACAAGAGATTAGGGAGCTGTAGAAATTAAATTTTTAAAATAAATTGTATTCTGACACAAATAGATGAAAATGATGACTGAAAAAATGTCTGTGAAACAGTATAATGACTTCCCTGATAGAGATGGTACATATGTCTAACTATAAAGATTTCTTGGGAAAGGAGACAGAGGGTGGTGGGGGAGAAAAAAAATTCTGTTTAATATAACGGATATCATAGTATTGGCAGTTCTAAATCTTGCTTTTTCAAATACTATATTTTTTCCCAAAATGTCTTTTTAATCTCTTAACTGAACCAATATTTATGCTTACTCTACAGCTAACCTACTTTAGGTGAAATTTTCAAAGCTACAAGTAGAAACCTCTTATTTTCGAGGGGAATATCAGGTTTTCGTTAGTCCCCTGTCCCAACCCTACACTCAAGATTGGGTGATATTTTTTTTGAGTTGGAGTCTCACTGTGTTGCCCAGACTGGAGTGCAGTGGCCGCTTCCAGGCACCACAGTCTCGACCTGCTGGGCTCCGGCGATCCTTCCACCTCAGCCTTCCAAGTAGCTGGAACTACAGGTGGGCGCTACCACACCCGGCTAATTTTTTGATTTATTATAGAGATGAGGTCTCACCAAGTTGCCCAGGCGGGTCTCGAACCCGCGGGCTCAGGCAATCCACTCACCTCAGCCTCCCAAGGCGCGGGATTACAGGCTGAGCCACCGAGCCCGGTTGGGTGATATTTTATATTAGATAAAGATGTCAGCTGCTTCAAAAGGGAAACAGAGCAGTAATGAGATTTAGCCTATATTGAGGAAAAAGAACTGAAAGAGACCTTATTAGGGTTCTGAATGAACTGAAGTTCCAAGAACAGAAATAATAACAAAAAAAGAACCCCAAACTAAACATAGGTACTAGGCATTGTTCCACATCATGATTATATACTCTCGACAGACACTAGCAGTTATCAGGAAGAATTCATTAGAAGATAGAAGATGATTAAAAACTAGCTATCTTCTCTTATATCTTACATCTAGTTGTCTGGTTCTTGTCAAGCAGGCAACTGACCTGCGGTAAAGACTAAATGTATCAAATTCTAATGAGCTCTATTATGAAGCTGTACATTCTTCAATATGTCGTTTCCCATACAAAAATCATTATACACAGGAAATGAAGCAATAGAGATTATTTGCTTTCATTTTTGCCTAACCCTTCCTGTTCCTGTCTATTCATCAGCTTGCTACTTTAAAACTATTCACTGGTTTCACACTCCACTTGTAAGAACAAAAACCAACAATACAATTCAACCTGTTTACCATGGTCTAAGAGAATCTTCCATCAGCTGCTCACCACCTCCTTCACCTTCTAGGTTTTAGCTTACAATGGACTCTAACAACCAAGCATATGTTGTTCTGAACATATGTTGTTTCCGTGACCTGGAGTCCAATCCTTTCTTTTCTGCCTGGAAATGCATTACAAGTCAAAACCTTCCCTGACCATCCAATCTAAAGTAGGCCTCCTCTCTTGTTGTCTCATTAGTCTTTGTTTCACTATTGTTATTTATTTATTTTTATTTTTAATTTTTTTTTTTGAGTCAGAGTCTCACTGTCACCCAGGCTGAAGTGCAGTGGCATACTCACGGCCACCGCAGCCTCAACCTGCTGAGCTCAGGCGATCCTGCTGCCTCAGACTTCCAAGTAGCTGGAACTATAGGTATGCGCTACCATGCCCGGTTAATTAAAGAGACGAGGTCTTGCCAAGTTGCCCAGGCTGGTCTCGAACCCCTGGGCTAAGGCAATCCTCTCACCTCTGCCTCCTAGAGTGCTGGGATTATAGGTGTGAGCCACCATGGCCAGCTTATTGTTATTTATTTAACTGTTAGGTTTAATTGTAAAATTAAATCTGTCCATCTCACTAGATGGTAAGATTTAAAAGACCAAGATCCTTATTTGTCCTATTTACATCTGTATCTAGCATCTACTACAGTACTCAAAATTTGCCAACTAAATGAATAAACCAATACACAGACAAATATATTAATTAGAAGACTATCACTGTTACACTGATAACATATAGTTTATGATACAAACTACTGACAGGGTGTGGTGGCTCATGCCTGTAATCCCAGCACTTTGGGAGACCAAGGCAGGATATTATTTGATCCCAGGAATCTGAGACCAGCCTAGGCAATATAGTGAGATTTTATCTCCATAAAAAATTAGCCAGACATAGTGGCATGTGCCTGTAAGTCCCAGCTACTCGGGAGGCAGAGGTGAGTCTACAGTATGGCATGATAGTGCCACTGTACTACAATATGGGTGATAGAGTGAAACCAATGAGACTCAGACTTAAAAAAAAAAAGACAAATCATACTTAAAAACAAAAGCCAAAAGGTGTCTTAATTTTTAAGGTTTATAACTATAATTTTGATCTGTGCATACCTCAACATTTGTAATGATTCACCTCAGCAACATCAAATATAATAATTAAATTCTTTAAAATAGGGTAAAATTATTAAACTTTACATCATATAACAGCCTGATACATGTAGTATATTCAAGAACTACATGTGAAATGCAAGTTCTTATAAACCAATTTCTGAAAAAAATTTTATTATAGTTCTTTAAAACCTTTTAAAGGGCCATTGCCTTACTAGACTCTGGTGTGGCCATGTGCTCTTTGAGCTATGGCTTTTACCAAGTTTTCCTAAGCTTTGACCCCCCCCCCAGGGAGGTGAATCCCACCCCCCAAATTACTTTCTAAATAAACAATATTTTCTAATCTCAAAAAAAGCCTTTTAAAGTAGGCTGGGAATGGTGGCTCATGCTTGTAATGCCAGCACTTTGGGAGACAGAGGCAGTAGGATCACTTGGGGCCAGGCATTCCAAACCAGCCTGGGCAACATAGCAAGACCCTATCTCTTAAAAAAAA
>NW_007246429.1:225700-243326 GCF_000164805.1 Carlito syrichta
GGTGGCCGGGAGAGGCCCCTGCACTCCAGTCTGGGCGACAGAGTGAGACTCCAACTAAAAAAAAAAAAATCAGTCAGGCATAGTGGTACACACCTCTAGTCCTAGCCATTCAAGAGGCTGAGATGGGAGGATCTTTTGAGCCTAGGAGTTCAAGGGTTCAGTAAGCTATGATTGTGCCACTGTACTCTAGCCTGGGTGACAGAGTTAGACCTTGTATCAAAAAATAAAAATAAAACCTTTCACAATAAATGAAGTGAATTATTTTCCTTTACTCTTCAGAATTTAAAAAAATTACTTCATCTTTTTACAAAACAGTCTGAAAAGGAGCACAAAATATTAAACTAGAGGTCAAAGAAGAGAGTTCTTAATTCAGTCTCATAAGTTAGAATGCATAAAGAACTAGAACTTAGTTGGGCACGGTGGCTCACATCTGTAATCCCAGCACTTGGGGAGGTGAGATCTTAATTCCACTCAATTTGCCTAAAGAGCTAGTAATTAAATTAGATATTGTCCTGAATCTATGTAATGTAACTATATAATTAAAATTATATACTGTCATAAAATTAAAAGGTACAAGGTACAATTTTTACTTGGATCAAATAAAAATAAATACTGTTTAAAAAAAAGATTCTAAATATTTTATAAATTTAACTTCTTTCAAAATGTGTACTATAGCAGTACAATTCCAGAAAGAGAACACTGGCAGCAAAATCTAAAGATATCTCTAATTAAAAGTCACCAGATTGAGGGGAAGGGAGCAAATCTACAGAAAAAAGAAAAAAGCATATTCCACTTTGTCTACAACTTTCTCCCTCCCTTCATGGAGCTCTTGAAGCACTTTGGGCACTTCATCATATGCAATTTTAAGTTGCCAATTATTCATATGAGTTTATTCTGTCTCTGAATAATCTACAATACAAGTTACTCAAGGATATATATATTTTTTTGAGTTGGAGTCTCACTCTGTCACCCAGATTGGAGTGCAGTGGCACACTCCCAGCCACCGCAGCCTCAACCTGCTGGGCTCCGGTGATCCTTCCACCTCAGCCTTCCAAGTAGCTGGAACTACAGGTAAGCGCTACCACGCCCGGCTAATTTTTGATTTATTGTAGAGATGAGGTCTCGCTAAGTTGCCCAGGTGGGTCTCGAACCCACGAACTCAGGAAATACACTTGCCTTGGCCTCCCAATGTGCTGGGATTACAGGCTGAGCCACCAAGCCCAGCCACTCAAGGATATTTTATCTCACATATCCTAATAGGAGACAGTGATATAAGCAGAATTAAATACACAACTTTTTTTTGTATTATAGTGCAAACCCATCCTAAAGTTAGGTAGGCAATTATGCTTTCACAGAAATCTTGACTCTTTTTTATAGCACACATTATCTATAATTATATATTTATTTGGTTTACTTGTTTATTCTGCCTTTCCTCACCAAATAAAAGTTCACGAAAAAAGGGTCCTAGTTTGTCTTGTTCAATGATCTTTACTGATCATTACTGACATTAGTGAGTACTATATAACAATGTTACATAGGATTGAATAGGAGAGGCTTAATAAATGTATATTGAACTAATTATTGTACATATAGTTATCCAGGACCTACTGCATACATAGCATGGTATTTAATGGGGGCAAGAAGTTATAAAGGAAGAAGTGAATAAATTGTCTTAAATCTCCCAGTGATAATGAACACCATTGCTACTTACATCGGCTCCTTCTAAAGACTTTTTCAGTACTGCAACCACTTCCTCCTGGAAAGCAACTTCATCCACACATTTTGGACGACTGGAGTAGGCAAGTGGAGGACAGGATGAGGTTATTCAGTATATAACAGTAGCCACAGAAGTCTCAAGTGTTACTTCTACTAAAATGCCAATAACAATTTCCAAGTATTGGTAATGAAATGAGAAACTTTTTCATAATTAGAAATCGATATAAACCCCATTTCTATTTACCTTAAGTAAATACATACTGAAGAAGTTAACACTTTTTCACTTCCCATGTGCATTGCTTACATCGGTTATGCTTACGAAAATTTTAAAAAAAGACTGCATATTACAAATGACAAATGATTAGAAATCAAAGTGAACACTTATTTAGAAAGCAGGATTATATTTTGGCAAAATAACTGTGAGCCTAAGTTGAAAAGGAAGACCTATTTAGGAACCTTAGGATAAGTAACTATCTTGGTTAATGTATTAGGTTGGTGCATAAGCTCATAGTGTTTGTTTTTAGCATGGCAACACTGTGGTGTTGGGAATCTGTCATTTGGAGTGACAATGCTGTGCTTGTGAATATGCCTTGCATTTTGCAGTTTGGAGAAAGTTAGTGCTACCTGTGGACTAAAGAAGATGGGGTGTCAAGTAGCAAAAACCGAACACCTCCAACATATTCTTCTGTTTAACAGAGGAGTAAAGGCAGCGGAAACAGCTCAACATGTGTACAGGAAGAATGCCACAAAAATGGTTTTGTTGTTTCAAAAAGGGATACTTTGACCTAAGTGATTCTTCACGTTCAGGAAGACCATTGGGCTCTGATGAAGACAGTTTAAACGTTTTAATCCACAATGATCCATATCAGTCAACCGAGAATTGGCAAATGTGATGAACTAAACGACCAATTACTGTGCAGTATTTGCATTCCATAAGCAAGCAGAAAAACGCTACGAACATATGCATCAACCCAATAGTTACATTTATACTTAATATGTTGTTAGCTGATTTTATTTTTTGGAGTCGGAGTCGTACTCTTGTCATCCAGGCTGGAGTGCAGTGGCACACTCATGGCCCCTGCAGCCTCAATCTGCTGGGCTTGGGCATGTGCCACCACATCCAGTTAATTTTTTGATTTATTGTAGAGACAAGGACTCACCATGATGCTCAGGCTGGTCTGGAACCTGAGCTCAGGCAATCCTCTTGCCTCCCAAAATGCTAGGATTACAGGTGTGAGAATTCGCGCCTGGCCTGTTAACTGAGTAATACCAATTTTTTCTGTTGCCTAACTCATACACAAAAATGGAGACCTATTCATTTCACTGAGGGCTAATAAAACAACTTTAGCCAATATAACGTATAATAATATATAATTTTCATCTTACATCATTAATTAGTGATTTTAAGAGAAGGCAGAAAAATGTTACATTCTTAACCCTAAGATTAGGCTTTGGGCTTAACTAATCAAGAGTTCTTTGATCAACACTTTTCTGATTAATCCAGTCAATGCTAGGCAGGAATTATGTAAGAATATTTCCTAGGGAGATCAGTATATGTTATAAAGCATGGCCTCATATTCAAAAACTGCAGGAATTAGGGAGATAACAAGTGAGGAAGGCAGAATACCAGGCAAGAAATAGTAGGGACCATGGCAAACTGAGAAACACATGACCTTTACAAAAGGAGAAACAGTACACAAATCTATCTAATTGTTACCATGTGAACACTTGCATATGGTGTTGCCTGATTATCTAGATTCCCCTCCTCTTGTATAATTCTTTAATTTAAAAAAATATATAGGCTTTTTTTTTTTTTTTTTGCCAGGCTTGGTGGCTCACGCCTATAGTTCTAGCACTTTTGGAAGCTGAGATAAGAGGACTGCCTGAGCCCAAGGGTTCAACAGCAGCCTGGCAACATGGTGAGACCTCGTCTCTACAATAAATAAATAAATTAGCTGGGTGTAGTGGCACACACCTGTAGTTCCAGCTACTTGGAAGGCTGAAATGGAAAGACTGCCTGAGCCCACAGCAGGTTGAAGCTGTGGTAGCTGTGAGTGTGCCATTGCACTCCAGCCTGGGTGGCAGAGTGAGACTCCAACTCAAACAAATAAGTAAATAAATAAAATAAAATAAGGGAATTAAGCTAGATAATTCTAAGGTAACTTTTAGTTCCAAGGTTCTGGCATATAGCACTAGGTGATTTTTCTTTTCTTTTTCTGCCGCCCAGACTGGAGTGCAGTGGCACGCTCACGGTCATTGCAGCAATGTCCTGTTGTGCTCAGGCAATCCTTCTGCCTCAGTCTTCCAATTAGCTGGAACTACAAGGTGCACACCACCACATCTGGCAAATTTTTTGATTTATTGTAAAGATGTGGTCTCACTATGTTGCCCAGGCTGGTCTTGAACCCCTAGGCTCAGGCAATCCTCTCACCTCCGCCTCCCAAAGTGCTGAGATTATAAGCATAAGCCACCGTATCTGGCTACTGGGTGATTTCCAAGGACAGTATTTAAACACAGTAAATCATTCCCCCATACGTAAAATACAGTGATCAGAACCGGTTAGAGAGGTAATTTATTAATTATTATAACAGACACAGTTATAATGTTCTTACTATTTTTCCACCCAGGGAACAGGTTTGGCTTTCTTGTTCTCTCCACTGCTTCCTGCAGTGGCAGCTACTCCTCGATCCTTGCTCAATGGTGGCTTAGTACTAATAGAAGTGCCTTTTAAAAATGCCTGCATGGTTGCTTCATCCTGAGTAAGTTCAAGAAAGAAAAGGAAAAGCTTTTTTGAAACCATGATAAGGAAGTACAGTCTGAAGGCACACTTAGCCTTGTGCAAAGGACAATTATTTAATAAAGTACATAGCCCCATGACCTAGGGCACTTTGAATGCATTGTACTGAGGGCTACAAAGACATAAATGAGGTCAAAATCCTCAAGGAATTTAGAATCTCATTTCTAGTGCAAAAGCTACAGAACAAAGATAAATCATGCCTGAAAAATTTTTAAGAGCTCCAAACACACTGATAAATATATCACTAATGGCCAAAATGTACGTGGCCCTAGCTCTAGCTCAGACCCTGAACTGGATCAGCAATTAAAGATGCTGGCACCACAAATGAGAACCTTCACTCCTTTTCTTGGGCCAGTCCCCCATTCATGCTGTTTTAATGGCCTTCAGAGACTTTCTGTGGGGAAAGGAAGTTGGAAGATCCTTGTTAAAATAGATACAGCTACTTATCTCATAACACACTCATCTGAAGAAATAAAAACAAATGCAGAAAAGTATGAGAAATTTTAAAAATTCATACAAAAATCCCATCCAGAAGGCAACTATTGCAAACTTTCAGGTAAACACACTTCCAGGCTGTTTCGTGATTAAAAAAAAAAAAAAAATCCTCATTAACTTGCTTGAAAATCCCTAGCAATCGTGTTTTTTTCCCCACGGCCACGTGCCCTGGTGCCTAGAACAGTGCCTGGTACACAGTAGATGCTCCATAATATTGGTGAATAAATTACCGTCTATGAGACTCAATATCACCCCACCCCCCGTAAAAGCTGCTAAGACCTACTCCCAAGGCAAATAAATTAATGTGTGCAAATACGTAGTTCTGTGTTTGGCATACACTTAATAAAATAAACTATATTTTAAATATCTGTAAACAGCCAAGGTGTTAAACGCTACTGGATCGCTCCATCCTTATCTCGGGCTGCTAAACAGGAACACAGCCTATAAAGCATGCAAGATGCAGTTCGGAAGCGCCGTTTCACCTAGGGGTGCGGGCAGGTATGAGAGGGCAGCCGAGCTGGGAGGCCTCACAGCGGCATCGAGGGCGGGAAGGGCGAAAGCCCAGGCGAGCTCGCAACGTGCAGAAGGACCCTGTCACTCCGGCACAGCCCGGGCCTTTCAGCCGCTCGTCACCGGGGTGCGCACGCGGCAGGCCCGTTCCTGGGGTTTCCGGGATGGGGAAAGAATGAGGTGGTCGCGAAGTCTTAGCTCCGGCCCCAGCCTGAGAATAACGGGCCTAGGAAACTTACAGTCGCCGCTGTCCCCACCGTCGCTTCGGTTCCCGCCACCGAGCGGCCGGCGAAGAGCAGGGCGGGAAGACGCGGGCACGTCGCGCGTCACTTCCGGTCCGGGCGCGCTGCTGGCTGGCGGGGCCGCTGGCGCGCGTGTGGTTCTGTTTAAACAAGTGATGAGACACACGGACTCTCAAGCAGGAATAGGCTGGAACACGCATGGCCACGGAAGTTCACCCTGTCCCGGTGCGTTGTTCCCACTCGAGACTTGAACGCGGCCGTCCCCCAAGGAGTAGGGGCCCGGCGGGCGAGACGCCCAGGCCACTTACTGCGCATGCTCGGCCATGTGGGCGGGACGCGGCGCGCGGGCTCAGGAGTCCGGCGGTGCACCCGGAGCCCTGAGACCCACTGTCGTTTTAGGTTTGGACCTGCAGAACTCGGACCGCACACTGTAAGCTTCGTTTGTGGTCATGGGCGTTTCTGCCGCAACGCAATGTGGTTTGCAACTTGCTTTCCTCCAAAGAAGGACGGGGACTGGAGAGGGTCTAGCCGATCTTTCATCACAAGAAGGCACCCTGCGGGTCCGTCCTCCCTGTCCTGCTTCGTCGCGGAGCAAAATGCGTGTGCTTTATGGTCAGAGACGTCTTAGGAAGATGCCTTTCCTTACTGTCTTGAGGGCACATGGTATACACTTCTAATAATGTCTGCCCGTTGTAGGGAGGACCTTTGCAGTTATGGACATCTTCCAGTTCCTGAGGCTGGCTCAGAAATCTGGCAGTGCAGGCGCTCAATAACGGTTCAAAGATTGTCAATCATGTTTAGCCCCACCAAGGTTCATGCACTGTGGGCTCCAGGCAGATAGATGTCTGAGGCCACCGCTATTATCTCTCCCAAGTGCTTAGTTTAGCTGTGAATTGTTCCTAGATCCTTTTGAAATCTGACTCTTCTAAAATGCTGCCTTCTCCACAGTCCTTTGGTAATGACTAAATCCGTAAGATTCATCTGGGTCTTCTGCACATCAGTGACTTTTGTTTGGCACAAACTCAGTATCATACCCATTGCTAACTTTACATATATATTCATTTGTCTTGCAACAAATGCTTATGGATTGCCCATACCCTGTTCTGGATGCTGGCGATACTGCAAGGAAAAAGCTAGAAGTTGTCCTCAAACAGCTTTGCAGACTAGGAGGATGACAGACAATGTGATGTGTGTTATGCAGAGGAAGTAGAAAGTTGTGAGAAGATACGTCTCAGGCCTAACTAATCAAGGGTTTAACCAGATCAACTGAGGGTGCTTTATGCTACTCTGGAACTTCCACAGAGCCTGGTCCAGTCTCTGGACAGTTTAAAAAACACACAGGTAACCTGCCTGGTCACTGGCTTACATTGTAACTCGTCAAACTGTAACTGTACACTTAGTGTTTGTACTTTTTATAGTATGTAAATTATATGTAAATAAAACTGATAAAACAAAGATCTCTGAAAATAGATGATAACCATTTGCTACTTGAACAAACACTACAACCACACACACAGAGAGATTATAATCTCATTTAACAGATAAAAAAGCTGAGGCTTAGATGGATATGGTGGTCTTTGTCCACTTGGGCTGCTATAACAAAATACCTTAACGTGGGTGGCTTATAAACAAATTATTTTCACAGTTCTAGTGTCTGAGAAGTCCAAGATCAAGGTGCCAGCAGAATCATTGCCTGGTGAGGGCTCGTTTCTTCATTGACAACTGTCACTTTAACCTGTCAGTGAAAAGGGCTATCTTTCTCCAGCTGCTTATCTTGTTTTATTTTAGAGACAGGGTTGCCCAGGCTGGCTGGAAAGCAGTGGCATGATCACAGCTCACCATAGCTTCAAACTCTTGGACTCAAGCAATCCTCCTGCCTCAGCATCCCAAATAGCTGGGACTACAGGTGCAAGCACCATGCTCGGCTAATATTTTGATTTTTTGTAGAGACAAGGCCTTGCTATGTTGCCTAGGCTGCTCTCGAACTCCTAGGCTCAAGCAGTCCTCTTTCCTTGGCCTCCCTAATTGCTGGAATTACAGGTGTGAGCCACGGGGCCCAGCAAGCTGCCTTTTTTATAAAGGCACTAATTCATGAGGCCTCCATTCTCATGACCTAATCACCTCCCAAAGGCTCTACCTCCTGATGCCATCACCTTGGGGGTTATAATTTCAACATGTGAATTTTGAGGGGACACAAACATTCAGACCATAGCAAAGGTTAATAGCAAATAAGTAGCAAAGCTAGAATCCATGCATAGGACTGCCTGGCTCTACACTCACTGGGTAGGTCCAGGGCTGGCACAGAGGTACCTTTATGCTAAGTAGGAAAATGGGATCTGAATGGTAGCTTGTTTTGGCAACTGGTTTAGAAAAAGTGCCACCTTCTTTAGAATATTCAGCCCTTGATTGGGTGGAAAGCTTGGTAATAAGAGGTTGTGCTAGATTTGAACCTCCACTTGTGCCCCCGGCTGACCATTCCATTATTGTGCTTGACTATAGACAGCATCTTAATCCAGGTACACACACACATGAAGCATTGTCTCTGTCATCAGAACAAGAAATATTATATGACTACATAAATCATTTTGTGCCATTTATACATGGGTGCTCATGTCATTAAACCAGTTCATAAGTTTATAACAGTTTTTTTTTTTTTTTTTTGAGTTGGAGTCTCACTCTGTCGCCCAGACTGGAGTGCAGTGGCCGCTCCCGGCCACCGCAGCCTCGACCCGCTGGGCTCTAGCGATCCTTCCACCTCAGCCTTCCAAGTAGCTGGAATTACAGGCATACGCTACCACGCCTGGCTGATTTTTTTGATTTGTTGTAGAGATGAGGTCTCGCTGCCCAGGCGGGTCTCGAACCCGCGGGCTCAGGCAATCCACTCACCTCAGCCTCCCAAAGGTGCGGGATTACAGGCTGAGCCACCGAGCCCGGCTTATAACAGTTTTTGTTATTTATTTTAAATGGGTATTCATTCAGTTACTGTTGTGATACCATTATGTGGAAATTAATGAAGTTTTTTAATGTGAAAAAGGGCTTTCCAAAGTTGAGTACAGCTCTACTTTGTGTGTTGTCCTTTGAAACAGATAAAACTGTACCTGGATGATGTCCACTAGGCAAGGACAGGAAAAAACTTAGGTGGCAAATAAAAAAAGAGCTGTCAGGAGAGGAAAGGATTAGATACTGGATGACAATGTCATTTTAAAATCAGAAAAGGCTGGGCTTGGTGGCTCAGCCTGTAATCCCGCGCCTTGGGAGGCTGAGGTGAGTGGATTGCCTGAGCCTGCAGGTTCGAGACCCGCCAGGGCAACTTGGCGAGACCTCATCTCTACAATAAATCAAAAATTAGCCGGGCATGGTAGCGCGCACCTGTAGTTCCAGTTACTTGGAAGGCTGAGGCGGAAGGATTGCCAGAGCCCAGCAGGTCGAGGCTGCGGTGGCCGGGAGCAGTCACTGCACTCCAGTCTAGGTGAGAGAGTGAGACTCTGACTCAAAAAAATAAAAAATAAAAATAAATCAATAAAATCAGAAAAGGCAGGGGTAGTGACTGTTTGGTGTGCCACTTTTGAGGACTGAGATACTCCCCCAACAGCTCAGAGTGGTGACAACTGACAGCTCTCACTCGAGTCCCTGTCCTGCAAATGTCTTCAGTCAAACAAAACCACTTTATCCAAAATCGCATTCCTTCCGTTGGGGGCTGCCCAACTCCAAGGACTAACCTAGGAGGTACCATGGCTGGTGAAGTTTAATTGCCAGCGTGGCACTGTTGGGAAGTGGGGCCCAGTGGGAGGTGTTCGACTGATGGGGTAAATCCCACATGAATAGCTTGGTGGCCATCTCAAGTTCTCAGGAATGGATTAACTCCTAAGAGAGGATGGTTATAAAGCAGGTCATGCTCCTTGGTCCTTGGTTATAAAGCAGGTCATGCTCCTTGATACTTAGCACACACCTGCTCACCTCTTTGCTTCTCCATGTTATGAGGTAGCATGAGGCCCTCACTAGAAACTGGACAGATGTCAGCACCATACTCTTGGATTTTCCAGCTACCAGAATCGTGAGCTAATAAAGCCCTTTTCTTTATAAATTACCCAGTCTTGGGTATTCTGTTACAGCAAAACAAAATGGACTATGGCAGAGGAGTATAAAGGCTTGGTTCCTTTTTCTTAAGGTGGCACAACTCTTATGGGTTATTCAAGCTCTAGATCTTTGTTGCACCTGCATCACAGTACAACTTCTTCTGCCCAGTCCTGCTTCCCTCATTCCTCTCAGGTGTTGTTTTCTAGAGTACCACAAAATAAAAAACTTGCATGCAAATCTCAAAAATACCTTTCTTAAGGGATCCGACCCAGAAGTGGTCCTAGAAAAAGGCTCTAAAATGGAATTTGAGATGGCTAATAAGAGAACCCCATCACTGGTGGTAGTGGAACTCTGATAGTCCCTGGCATGCTATATTGAAACTTTCACCAGTGGTAAGATAGAATGGGATATCAGTGGAAGGGAATGCACAAGCAGACGCAATTTCTCAGGATTTTGGGGAAATAGTAATTATAAGAACTTTGGAATTGAATGGCCACATGGTATCATTAATTCCTTAAAGACAATGAAACGTGTGTGAATATTTTGCAACATGAGACCAAGTATAAAAGCCAGAGGGTCTGTTGGCAGCATATAAAGTGATTCACATGTCCTGCAGCCAGAGTGGGGAAAAGATTGTGAGTCAAACCCCCAAAACTCAATTATATGAATGGCAGAGTTCCAGAGAAGGTTAAATTCTCAACTCAAATGAGATGCACCAAGGTCAAGGGCATGATCACAAAAAAACAGATTCTGAGACTTTAAATGGGCCATTGGGGTCAATGCATTTAAAATTGTAAATTTTCAAATTCCCCTGAATGCTGCGGATCTACAGAAGAAGCCCATTTCTCCCTGTTAAAGGATTATGCTCCTCTTTTAGGGATGTATGTAAAAGCTTTTGTCTTGTAAGACAACACATATTTTTCCCTTTCCCCCCTTCTTTTATCCCCTTCTCCACTTTACCACCACTAACAGGGAGATGACTACCCAAAAGAGCGAATGCCTGAAGGTAGAGATCACGGGGCTACCCTAGAATCTGCCTGCCACAAAATACATGGAGGATTCCTTGTGATCAGCTGACAGAGGAGGAAAAAGGCTAAGCTTGGTTCACGGATGGGTTGGCTGGTATGCGGGTACAAGACAAAAATGGAAGCTGTTAGCCAGTGGCTCACGCCTGTAATCCCAGCACTTTGGGAGACCAAGATGGGAAGATCCACTGAAACCAGGAGTTCAAGACCAGCCTGGGCAACATAGTGAGCCCCTTCTCTACAAAAAATAACAAAAGTTAGCTGGGCATGGTGGTGTGTAACTGTAGTCCCAGCTATTTGGGAGGCTGAGGCAGGAGATCACTTCAGCCCAGGAGTTCAAGGCTGCAGTGAGCCATGATCATGCCACTGCACTCCAGCTTGGGTGACAGAATGAGACCCTGACTCAAAAAAACGGTGTGTGTGTGTGGGGGGGGGTAAGGACAGATGGTTACACTACTGATTCACTTAAGGGTGGACCTCAGGGATGGTAGTGAAGGACTATCCTCCTAACAGCAGAGCATAAGAGAGTGCATCTGTTCATCCACTTTGTGAAGACCGAAAAGGGGCCTGAGGCAAGGATGTACAGAAACTTAAGGGTGAGTAGCTTGGACACTTGGTCTGGGACCTGAAAGGAGATAGATTGGAAGACTGGGGATGAAGGTGTCTGGGGAAGTGGTGTGTGGTGGGTGGATCAAGACAGTGGGAATGAAGTGTTAACATTGTAACACATGTTAACGTCCAGCAAAGAATATTAATCAACCAAACAAAATGGCTTTTCCAGTTATTCTCAGCATAATGAGTTCATGAACAGAGTAGCCATTGGGCAGAGATGGAGGCTATATACATGAGTCCAACAGCATGCCTGTTCTAGCTACTGCACTGCTGAAAGTCAAACCTACCATATACAGAAACCATGATAAGCTCTCCTCTTGCCCCAAAACACTATCCCGAAAGGGGACTGACCAACCTTTTTCCTACAGAAAAAGAAAATGTTAGTTGTTTCATCCAGAAACAAAATTCTGCTTTTTATGTTCTAAAAGTCTTAACTTCCTAGAGTAATGTTTCTTAAAGAATGGCTTAGGGTCATTGCATCAAAGTCACTTGAGGGACTTGTCACAAGTGCAGATTTCCAGTGCCCACCTGGATCTAGTCAATCAGTATCTCTAGGTTTGCTGTCTGGGAATCCATATTTGTGGGATATGGAGGGTTTTGGTTAGTAGCTGCTATGGTTTAAATGTTTTTGTCCCTTCCAAAACTCATGTTGAAACTTAATCCTTACTCCAATAGTTGGGGCCTAATGGGAGATATTTAAGTCAGGAAGGCTCTACCTTCATGAATGGATTAATGTCACAATAAATAGGGCCTTGGGAGTGATTTTGCCCTCATGCTCTTCCCTTTTTACCTTCCACCATGTGATGATGCAGCAAGAAGGGTCTTGCCAGATGCCAGCACCTTGATCTTGGACTTTATAGCCTCCAGAACTGTGAGCCAATATATTTCTGTTCATTATAAATTACCCAGTCTCAACAATTCTGTTAATTATTCTACAAAATAGACCAAGATGATAGCTTTTCACTACATTATTCAATATTCTAACTAAATTTCTCCCCCCAAATAATTCAGTTATTAAGAGATGGGGAATGACAATATAAATCAGACAGGTGCATCCAAATTGAAAAATCACTTTGCTATATCAGCAGGACAAACCCATTATTCAGTTTCCAATACAGAACCTCATTTACAGGGTCCCGTGTGAGCCTGGCATTTTGCTCTAGGTTGTGGATGGAAATTAAAAACATGAAGTTTAGACAACGAGGAAAAGAAATCTATATACTGTAGTCCTTTATCTCTGGGGGTACTCTCCAAGACCTTCAGTGGATGCCCAAAACCATGAATAGTACTGAATCCTATATAATCTATGTTTTTTTCCTATACATCCATACCTATTTAAAAATTAGGAACAGAAATAGATGAACAATAGCTAAACATATAACAACTGCAATAATACATTGTAATAAAAGTTATGCCAATGTAGCCTCTCTAAAAATAGCTTTTTCCATGACTTAAAACAGTTTTTGGACTTATCGGTTTTGATGCTTCTTAGTGCTTCTGCCGTTTTTTGTTTCACCTCTTCCACAATGGTGAAATGCTTTCCTTTGAGGGTTTTTTCATACAAACAAACAAAAAGTTGCTCAGTTGAGATCAGGTGAATAGGGAGGGTGGGGCACAGGGGTCCTGCCATTTCTG
Source organism: Carlito syrichta (assembly GCF_000164805.1). Lineage (NCBI taxonomy): Eukaryota > Metazoa > Chordata > Mammalia > Primates > Tarsiidae > Carlito > Carlito syrichta. The sequence continues at coordinate 238,810 of NW_007246429.1, forward strand.
ATCAAAAACTGCTGAACATTCAGCATGGTGTGGGCAGATGTGTTCGTAAATGACCCATCATGAAATGGGCAAACACACAAAGAATCTCAGAAAAAAATACACTGAAGCTGAACGCAGTCTCTCACAACAGGGTTAACTGGTACACTGATGCCATGGGTTCCTAGAATACTTACGCAGCGGGGGAAGCCTTCACTACAGGGGGCCTGCCCTCCGAAAGATAATGCCAGTTTTTCTCCGGGTCCTCCCTCATAAATGCAGGTCTATGGAGAAGAGTTGCGACCTTACTAGCGCCATCTAGAGCGGCCCCATTCTGCCATCTAGTGGACAGAAAGGGGAAAGTCAAATTTAGAGTAAAATAATTTTGTCTTAATTTTGCTGTCAACATCTGCAGGTTACCAAAAAACGTCTTTCATTTTATTTAGAGTTGGGGTCTTGTCCTGTCGCCCAGGATGGAGTTCAGTGGTGCAATCATACTCACTGCTTCCTGGAGCTCAGCTCAAGTGACCCTCCCTGCCTCATCCTCTCGTGTTGCTGGGAACCTGAGTGCCCTACCATGCCAGGCTGTTTTCTTTTTCCTTTCCTTCCCCCTCCCATGCTCCCTCCCTCCCTCTCTTTCTTCCTACTGTTTTTGAAGTCTTTTCCTTTCTTTTCTTTCTTCCTTTTTTTCTTTTTGAGTTAGGGACTCACTCTGTCATTCAGACTGGGGTGCAGTAGTGTGATCATGACTTACCACAGCCTTGACTCCTGGGCTCAGACAGTCCTTCCGCCTCAGCCTCCCAAGTAGCTGGGACTACAGGTGTGCACCACCACACCTGCCTAATGTTTAAAATTTTTTGTACAGATGAGGTCTTGTGATGTTGCCTAGGTTGGTCTCAAACTCTTGGGCTGAAGCAATCTTCCCGTTTCGGCCTCCAAAATTATTGCTGGGATTACAGGCATGAGCCACTATGCCTGATTGTGTTTAAAGTATTTTCTGATTAGTATAATTTAAACTCTTTAAGTTCACATACAAGTAGAGTCATTTTGTAGAGAAAGACAACTTGGTGATCTAACCACTAATACTAAATTTCCTCAAACATTTATATTTACAGACTATGAATTTCAAAGACTGTCTCCAGAGGAAAGAAAGAATGCTCTAGAGTTCTCATCATCTTGAAGTTTCCTGGTCCCCCTTTTCCTTTGTATCGTCCATCTCCACATTGTATTCTTTGTGTTTATTTTGTCACATAGACTTGGTAACAGCCCAGAGTCTCTGAGAGTTATGTATTCTTCAAAATACTGGGCAAAATCAGAAGGGGAGAGGATAAAATAAGTCCATTCATTTTTCAAAAATGTGTACCACCTTAAAATGTCTGTGTAACCAAGATGAATATTTGTTAAGGATTATGTGCTTGAATTAGCTTTTTGCTACTATATATATGCATGTATTTCCTCTATTCTGATTTCTAAGGGTATTCTCTAGGTGTCTTTAGAAGATTTCCATTTTGTATAAGTTGAAAACATTAGCAGGTGAATCTTCCTGAAAAGCTAGTAGTAGCAGCATACCTGAAATGTCTATCACTACTCTGAGGTGGCTACTCATTCCTTATACTAGCAGGTGTTATTTATTGAGCATCTGTGGTATGCCACACACTGTGCTTGATGTACATTTTGCTAAACCTCCCAGTAACTCTCCAAAATGGATACTATTGTCCTCACTTTATTTATTTATAGCCAGAGTCTCACTCTGTCACCCGGGCATTAGTGCAGTGGCACGATCACAGCTCACTGCAGCCTCAACTTTCCTGGGGTCTGTACAGGCATGCACCACCACAACCAGCTAATTTTTTTTTTGGTAGAGAAGAAGTCTTGCTTTATTGTGTAAGCCAGACTTGAACCCCTAGGCTCAAGTGATCCTCCTGCCTTGACCTCCCAAAGTGCTGGGATTACAGGTGTGAGCCACCACACCTGGCCTGTCTTCATTTTAGACATTAAAAACCAAATCAAAACCCTGATGTTTGTGATGCCCACAAGCAAATCTCAATTGGACCCAGAGCCTGGTGGGGAATAATCATTGGCTGGCTGACTGACCCTTGAAAATCTGTATTCTTCCCTGCAAAAATAATTTTCTGACTGAGGAATGTTCTCTAAAATTTTGCCTAATAATTCTGTTAGGAGATGTGGGGTTTACAGAGGTGAAAAAGATATTGTCCCTTCTGCCAAGTAGCCCAGGGTCGAATGGAAAAGACACAAGGGCAGCAGGTTGGGAGCTGCTACTTGCTTGCTGCCTGCTCAGCAAGACAGATTACTGTGCCTTCCACCCACTGCAGGCTCCTTCCACTGTCACGGTACCTGTTCTTTGGCCATGCCTCTGCCCAGAATGCCCTCCCTCCCTAGGCCCCTCACCCTTCATGGCCTGCCCAAACCCCTTCCTTGAATTCTCACCTGAGCAGAGACTCTCCTGCACTCTGATTCACATGGGATAGATTACTCAACCGACCCTTAGTCTGGGGCTGCCACATGTTGGAGTCCTTATGCAGACTTATGAGTAGTGTGGGCAGAGACCACATCCTACTTGGAATGGAGGTAAAGAGAAGGAATGTCGTGGAATTCAACTGCAGTGCTTACAGGTCAAGTGAACTTAACCAAGATATCACTACTGTCTTATCTCAGTTTCCCCAACTGTAAATGGGGCTGAGCCCCTTACAGGTTGTTGTGAGGCTTAAATTTTGACAAACGCCTAACATTCCACCAGCAACAAGATAGTTGTCCAGTATTTTTTTCTATTTATGATGCTTTTATTAAGACAAATTGTAGCACACTGTACACACAGGCTTATCTCATTTTTACTAATTGCTACACAGTTTTGCTTCATACGGATGGGGCATAATTAGATTGTACAGTTCTACAGAAGAAAAGGAACCCACCTCCCTGAGCATGCCCAGCTGGTCCTTGAGTTGCCCAGTATTTGGCGGTGGTTGCTGTTCCTCACAATGTCCAACAAGGCCCCGGAAAACAATAGCTGCTCCACGGACACGACTGAGGGGCAGTTAATCAATTCATTGACCAGAGAGACAGAGTGAACTTGCTTGTTCCTCTGATTTTCCCACATAGGGGGCGCAGTGACATTTGGCAGAGGCTGCCAAGGAGATGGGAAATGGACGTCAATTAAGGAGACAAGAGGAAGGAAGGGAGGAGAGAGGGAAGGAGACAGGGGAGGAGGAGAGAAGGAGGGAAGAAGATTGGCAAACACAAAAAGAGGCTATTTCCTTGGAGCACCAGGCAGGAGGGCTTTCTTGAGGGTCATAGTTTCAGCAGTTCTGAGCTGGAAAGGCAACCTGGAGATCACAGACTTTTCCCCACCCAGGTGAAGCGGTCCAGGTCCGGGGGGAGCAGGAGTTAGAGACCGGGAGGACGGGTGCCCGAGACAGGCCATAGGTAGAGGGGTTGCCCTCCCATCTTCCAGCGGCCCCAATTCCCCCTGCCGCTGCTCCAGCAGGGAGTTTGTCTCCAAGGCACCCCGTGAAGATGGCGAAGGTGCAGAAGGCATGCAAAGGGAGGGCAGCGCTCTGAGGGTAACGTCCTTCCTTTTTGTTTTTTGGGTTTTTTTGAGTAGGAGTCTCACTCTGTCGCCCAGACTGGAGTGCAGTGGCCGCTCCCGGCCACCGCAGCCTCGACCCGCTGGGCTCCGGCGATCCTTCCGCCTCCGCCTTCCGAGTAGCCGGAACTACAGGCTCGCGCTGCCACACCCGGCTGATTTTTTGATTTATTGTAGAGATGAGGTCTCGCTGCCCAGGCGGGTCTCGAACCCACGGGCTCAGGCAATCCACTCACCTCAGCCTCCCAAGGCGTGGGATTACAGGCTGAGCCACCGAGTCCGGCTCGTCCTTCCTTCTTGCTCCTCTCGCGTCCCCCTCATTCCTACTCATCAGCTCCTCCTGCCCTTCCTCTCCCTCACCCCCCCCCCCCTCGGTTCACAATTCTCGCCCCTAAGGACCTGGCCTAAGCCAGGAGATCGCTGGGCCTTCCAAGTGGCTCTCGACCCTCCCAGCCCAGCAAGTCCCCCGTCAGTCTCCTCAGCCGTGCGCGGGGTTCTGGTCACAACCAGGGGCTCCGCGGGGAGCCTGAGGCCCTGGTGGAGGTCTGGGGTGGACCCCACCGGGGAGGACCCCGCCCACGAGGGTCCCCTTGACGGGCCTAGGTGCTCCCCCCACCGCCAGCTCCGAGGGGCGCCCGTCCTCTCCTTCCAGCTCGCGGGCCTCTTCCAGTCGGTCGACAGCTAGGGAACCTGCTCCTCCACCCCTGTTTTCCTGGAGACCGGGACAGGCACCCAGGGAGGGAAGAGGAGCGCGACCAGGAGGAAACGTGCGAGTGCGCGCGAGAGGATGCGCGGATCTCGGGCCCCGCCCGTCTCTGGCTTTCCTGGAATTTCAGGGCCGCCGGCGGCACCGAGGAGCGCGCGGGGGAGACGCCCGGCGTCCAGCGGAGGCGGCGAGGGCGGCGTGCCCGCGGACGGCCTCCCCGGAGAACTGAGCTCC
>NW_007246429.1:243494-323735 GCF_000164805.1 Carlito syrichta
AGCCCGAGACGGCTGTTTCGGGAGGATGGTTTCAAGGTCACTGCTGGGAGATTCACTTCTAGATTTTTTTTAGTCTAAAAATCAGTTTTCCGATTATTTGCCTTTTATTTTTAGTTATATCGACCATTAGTTTTCATGTGTGTTTAAGCATTGGGTTTTGGGGGGGTTTTTTGAGTTGGAGTCGCACTCTGTCACAGGCTGGAGGGCAGTGGCACGCTCCCGGCCACCGCAGCCTCGACCTGCTGGGCTCCGGCGATCCTTCCGCCTCCGCCTTCCGAGTAGCCGGAATTACCGGCGCGCGCTACCACGCCCGGCCAATTTTTGATTTTATTGTAGAGATGAGGTCTCGAACCCGCGGCCTCAGGCAATCCACTCACCGCAGCCTCCCAAAGCGCGGGATGACAGGCTGAGCCACCGAGCCCGGCATTATTGGGTTTTTAAATTATTTAATTTCGTAGTTTTCAGTCACTTTATTTTCTTTGTTTCTTTCTTTGCTTCTTTGTCCCTCCCTCCCATTCTCCCCCTCCCTCCTCCCCTCCTCCCTCTCTCCCTTCTCCCCTCTCCTCCTTTTTTCCTTCTCCCAGGCCGGAGTGCAGTGACGCGATCCCAGCTCGCTGCAGTCTCAACCTCCTGAACTCAGGGGAGCCTCAGCCTCCCGAGCTGGGACTACAGGCTCACGCCGCCAGGCCCGGCTAATTTTTTTGTTTTTTGTAGAGACAAGGTTCCGCTATATTGCCTAGGCAGGTCTCAGACTCCTGGACTCAAGCTATTCGCCTGCCTTGGCCTCTCACAGTGCTAGGATTTCAAGTGTGACCCCCTGCACCCAGGCAGTTACTTTATTTTCTAAATTACTTTTTTCAATTCTTTTTCGGTTACTTATTTTCAGTTATTTGTAGTTACTTCATTTCAACCATCGTAAATTTGCGAATTAAATAGCTCCGTTTAGGATTTTTTATTTATAATCATTAGACTTGATATCTGAGTTATTTTTCATTGTTACTCTATTTTAAGTTATTGTAGTTTTGAATAGTTTTGAATTACTTTATAGTTTTGTTTTTGTCTTTTTTGTTTTAACTTTGAGCTATTTATTTCTAGTGTGACTTGTTTTTATTTGTAGTTTTATTTATTTTTACATTTATTTAATTTCTTAATCATTTAGCTTTTAGTTATTTTTTGAATTAATTTTAGACTTACTAATTTTTGAATTTTCAGAATTTTTTGTCAAAGGTGTTCCCTATTTAATTTTTGAGTTATTTTCAGAGTTTTATTGTCAACTATTTAATTTTTTCTGCTCTTTATGTATACTTACTTTTAAAATGTGTGTATGTGCATATATATATATATATATTTTTTTTTTAATTAAAAAAAATTTGAAGTGGCGTCTTACTCTGTTGCCCAGGATAGAGTGCAGTGGCATGATCACAGCTTATTACACCTTGAACCCCTGAGCTCAGGTGATCCTTCCTTCTCAGCCTCCTGAATAGCTGGGACTACAGGTGTATACCACCACGCTCAGCTAATTTTTAATTTAAAAAAATTTTTTTTTTGTAGAGATAAAGTCTTGTGATGTTTCCCAGGCAGACCTCGAACTCCCAGGCTCAAGCAATCCTCCTGCTTCAGCCTCCCAAAGTTCTGGGATTTCAGACATGAGCCACCACACCCAGCCTAAAATGTATTTCTTTTCTTTTCTTTCTTGCTTTTTTCTTTTCTTTTCTTTCTTTCCTTTCTCAAAGTTTCACTATGTTGCCCAGGCTGGTCTTGAACTCCTGGGCTCAGGGGATCCTCCCGCTTCAGACTTCTGAGTGTATTTATTTTCAGAATTGCTCGGTTTTAGAATTACTGTCAGTCTGGATCCAGTCACTGACAGAGACTTCATATTAATATTTTTTATTTTTGTTTTTTTCAATCGGAGTCTCACTCTGTCGCCCAGGCTGGAGTGCAGTGGCACTCTTATGGCCACCCCAGCGTTGGCCTGCTGGGCTCTGGTGATCCGTTCGCCCCAGCCTTCCAAGTAGCTGGAACTACAGGTACACACTACCACACCCGGGTAATTTTTTTTGATTAATTGTAGAGATGAGGTCTCGCTAAGTTGCCCAGGCTGGTCTCGAACCCTTAGGCTCAGGCAATTCACTTGCCTCGGCCTCCCAAAGTGCTGGAATTACAGGCTGAGCCACTGAGCCCGGCCATATCAATTATTTTAACAGAAAATTTAATATAAAGAAATGTTACCCAGCTATTGGAGAACTACAATGGAAAACAAAAAAGATGGTATCATGGAGATTCCCAGAAGCCTGGCAGTGCCCCTGGTGGCTAGACATCAGCCCTTTGAGAAGGAGGCACTCTGATGGTATAAGTGGCTCAGGGGCTTAGGGTCCTGACTGTTTGCAGAACTCATGCCAGGCCACTGCCAGCCGGTGCAGGTGTCTCTGCAGGGGTGTCATGAGACTGGTTATGAGAGTGTTGGTGAAACAGCCAATGGAACCAACCACTGCTGGTGGAACCAACTGTGACTCTCAGGGTGAAGACCTGTCCCCAGTTCCTTTGCAGACAGGAACCTGGCATACAGGAGCTTGCTGTGGTCCTGCCACAAAGCAGAGAGTAGCAGGGCGGGCAGGAAACGGCAGTCACAGCTTCAAGACCTGCACACTTCACTCTGGAGTTACTTAATTTTACAGTGAGTTTTGGATTCTGTTAGTTTTGGAACTGTTAGGACTGATTTGATTTCAGATTTTCAGGAGAGATGACACCCAGCTGGGTTTTCAGTCTCCTGATTTGTTTCTGGAATGGAGTGGGCCACAAACAACTGGCAGGGGTCTCTCCCATGAGACTCAACACAATCACTTTAGAATTCAAGAAAACTTTTTTTAAAAAAAGCACACTTTGACTAGGTGGCCAAAAGGAAAAAAAAAAGTGCAGGGAGGAAGAGACAGAACCCACAGTTGCTCAGCAGAGTGTACCTGTTTGAAATTTTTCAGAAAGTTAGGCTATGTTCACTCTCCCACTTCTTTTCCTAACAACATAGTATCTTTCCTGATATATGCAGAGTATATTTCAAATATTCAGAAAGTTAATGTTTTCTGGTTGTTCAGCCCAGGATGGGATCAACACCACTCCCCACCCCCTACCAAATTGGTTCTGATGTTCAAACTCCTGGTGCAGTGGGATGGAGTGCCCTCTTTCTTATCACCTCACCCACATTTGGAGTGAATGAGGAAGAGGGAGGTGGAGCTGAAAGTTGTCAGTGGTCAAACATCAAAAATGGAGCCAGACTCTTTATCATGGTTAGTGTATCCTGGGGCCAACCTTTCCATGCCCATACCCTGGCCAAATAACAAAACATTTTTTTCCTGGAAGATAGTGTGTTTCACATTTGTAGACTATAATTGTTACTGTTTGCTCAATAAAAAAATTTCTCCCCAAATCTATGGGAAATATTATACTCTTCTCCTTGCATTACTTTTTTTCTGCTTTATTTTTCAACTCATGCTATTCCAATTTGACCATAAGAGTGTGTGTGTGTGTGTGTGTGTGTGTGTGTGTGTGTGTGTGTGTGTGTATTTCTCCCATTCAACATTTACTTCCCAAGCACTCCCCTGTTCTAGGGAAGCTTCTGGCACCAGGGGAGACCAGGGAGGTATGAAGGTGAGTGAGAAGCTCTCAGTCCAGATGTGAAAACAAAATCACAACATGATGTTTCAAATACTCTGGGGACACAGAACACTGTTGCAGGTGCTTCCTTGTTGGGAGCCGGCCACGGAGGCCCACTGAGCGTTAGGGATCAGGGAGGGCCGTGGACCTCGAGACCGCTAGGACGTGTTCGAGAGCCGTAGACCCCATTTTCCTCCCCCTTTTGCCATGCAGCACAAAAACAACCTAAAGGAACTCTGCTGGCCTAAACTGAAGACTCTGTGACTGTGACAGACATAGCTGACTCTAGAAACCCATTGTTCCTGTTTCCCATAAACTGCGGTTTCGGCCTAGGTATTAGATATAATTCAAATTCAGGTCACATTTGGGAGCCTTTTATACAGTACAAGCTTCTTTATAAGATTTAAAAGAATATTTATAGAATTAGTATATACTTAGGGAGAGCTGTTTACAGCTTTTCAATGGTGAAGATGATTTTCGAGAGTGGCCCAGCACAGAGTTTGGGCTGGGCCACATTCCTGAGAGCCCAGCATGTACTTTGGACTGGGCTGCATTCTTTTACGCTGGCTTTAGCTACAGTTAGTGTAAGGTCTTTTTTCTACCTGTTATAAAAATTGAATTTATTTTATTCATAGAAGGTATTGTAGAATAGGTCATGCTACAAATCAAGTTAGTTCATACATAATCAATCACAATATCTTTAGGTTTAATAAGAATATAGTTAACTTTAAAAATTTTCATCGTCTCCACTTTCTACTATCGAAATTTTTGCCTTAGTACATTTACAATTTACATTTAGGTTTTAAAAGCTTTGCTGCTGCTAATCAACTTTATATATTAGAATTAAGAATTGGAAAACTTTCATAAAAATTAAAATAGACATATAAGACTTTGAAATAGCCATTTTGTTAAGAGATTGTAGTCTATTGTTCCAAAAGGTGGCCCACCGTGGACCTTGGACTGGGCCACATCCTGTAGGGCCCAGTGTGATCTTTGGACTGGGCCACATTCTTTAGGAAATTGGCTTAAACTGTAATTAAGAGCTTCTGTAACATTATATAAGTGGTCGAGTTTAATTTAGTCGTCATGGGTATTGAGTGAACTTTAAAAGTTATTAATTATCAAAACATCATTAGACTAGTAAGGATTGTTACACTGCTTTTAAAAAACATTAACTAACAAAAAAAAACAATGAGACAATCTTGGGGTTTGTTCCTCCTCACACCTAAACATCTGGTGGGTGGGGGATGCCCCCCCACACCTGGCTTTGTGTTCACGTAAAAGACTTGTGAGACTGCCTGTGTAAAATTTGGGGATAAATACCTGCTGTAACTTTCAATAAACGGCTTCTACTCATTTCACTAAACAGTTGCCCACTTTCTTTCTTTCTCTTTCTTCCTCTTTATATCTATCCTTCCATCTTTCTTTCTTTTAATATCTATCCCTACAGATTCGCCGACGCCACCACATCTTCCAAGAGACTCCCCAAAACTTGCAGGGGCTGGCCCCCCACACTTCCTGACTGTCAGGGAAGGGGTGACATCAGACCCATAGAGCAGGTGTTTTTTCTCATGAAGAAGGAGAAGGGTACCCTGGCTGGGGTACAGCACACACTCAGACACAGGGGCACAAAGGAACTGCGCACTGCAGAGAGGGCGAGTTGGTAGGGGCTGCTGGGCCACAGAGCTCAGAAAGGCACTGACCTTAAGGGCTGTCCTGGCGCCTGACAGATCCTTTGGTCTTGCAGCAAGTCTGCAAGATTGCAGGAAGCAGCCTCAGGAGTCCAGTGCTGCTCCTGGCCTTATTGTTCCAAACACAGTTTACATCTCTGGAAATCTTTGGCTCCTCCCTGGCTCTATCCTTCTCCCACCCACATTCTTACTTGTCCACTGGAGGCGGGTCCCACCCTCCTTTGCCTTTTGGTGCCTGCTTCTTAAACATCTGTAGGGATGGAGGAGGGTTGAGACCAGCCAGCTGCCAAGGACCACGTGACTTCAGTTGCAGGGGGAAGTGGAGAAGAACAGAGTAGAGAAGAGAAGACCTGCGTGGGAATGGAATAGAGAGGTTCTGCACACCTGCACGTGGGGAGAGGCTCTGGGCATCACTAATCATGACTGTTCCAACTATGTGCAGCAACCATGGAAAGGTTGCAGGGGTGCCTTTCCCAAAGGATAACGCTGCTTTAGGCTTGTGAATGCAACAGTTTGGGATATTTTAGAAACACTGTCTCATTCTGTCACCCAGGCTGGAGTGCAGTGACATGATCATAATTCACTGCAGTCTCCAATTCCTGGGTTCAAGCTATCCTGTCTCAGTCTCTCAAGTAGCTGGGACTATAGGCATGCTCCAGGTGCTAATTAAACAATCGTTTTTTTGTAGAGATGAGATTTCACTATATTGCCCAGGCTGATCTTGAACTTCTTGCTTGAAGCATTCCTCATGCCTTGGCTCCCAAAGCCTGGGATTACAGGCATGAACCACCATGCCCAGCCATAGTTTGGGATTTCTAAAAGCACGCAGAGAGCTTTTTGCAGCATTATCAGCAATGGACATGTTTACCAAGTCAAAAGAAAATATAGTCCTACACAATCTATCATGGTGTATTTTCCCATTTTTTATAATGCACATCCATACATTCAGTGTTGACTCTGTGTGTGTGTGTGTGTGTGTGACTAAATTATTAAACACACTGAATGCATTAAAAAGTGTTTCAACAGACTTCTTTGCTTTGTCCTCTGCTATGGTCTGAATGCTTGTGTCTCCCCAGAATTAATACACTGAAATCCTAGCCCTCAGGTTGCTGGTGTTAGGAAGTGAGGCCTTTGGGAGGTGACTAGATCATGAGGGCGAGGCCTGCATAAATGGGATTATTTTCTTACAAAAGAGGCCTGAGAGAGACTCCTTTCACTTTGCGAGGACATAATGAGAAGGTGCCACCTACAAACTAGAAAGCAGACCCTCACTAGACATCGAATCTGCCAGCATCTTGATCTTGGACTTCTCAGCTTCCAAAACAGTAAGCAGTATGTTTCTGTTCTTGATAAACTACCCAGAGTATGACATTTTTATTATAGTAGCTCAAATGGACTAAGACAGCCTCTCTGATTATCTTATCACAATATATCATTTCTCTATGTGAATTCATTTCTCTATGAGAATTTGTAAGAACTCCAGATGATTTTACATCTTAGCTGAACAGAAGAGTTTCCTGGGTACTGACCACTTGCCTCAGGAAGGATAGCACTTGGATCTTCTCAAGCACTTTTGACCATTGAATAGCCAGCTGCTCACTATGGGAATACAGCCCAAAACCTTCCCAATCCTTTGGGCCTCAGCCCTTTTCTGAATCAATTTTTTAAAAAGTCCATTTTTGATGGTGCAGGCAGAGGGCAAAGTGCCCAAACTTCCCAGGCCAAGGAGAAAACTCTGAAAATCTCAGGCCACAGGTGGGTGGATAGAGGAGCCATCCTAATGCTAGTCATGGATGGATGTTCCCAGGTGCTGTCCTCAAGTGCTCTGGGACACATCTGCTCTGTCCTTCCACGTCAGTCTGATGGACATTGTGTCCTCTTCTTCATACCCTTGCCTACAGTAGCTACTCAGGAAGTATTTGCTAAATGAATTGTGGTATATTCTTAGAATCCTTTGAAAGTAAGAAAAAAAAAAAAAAACAAGCGCTGACTGTTCTGTGGGTAAAACTTTTGTCATCTTTACATTTATTTAGATGAGAAAGAATTCAGAACACTGAGATTAAAGTCTCCTAAGGTTTTTGGAAGAATTGTTCGTATCCTCTATGGCTTTATAATATTGCCTGTTGTTCCATAGAGGGATTCAGACATGTTTTGGCTGAAGTGGTTGAACTAAAGGCATCCCTGATTCTATACAATTTGGTGATGTTCTGAATACAAACTAAACATGAGGCATGCATTATGCAACATTCTGAGGAAATATTAATCATCCAAATCAGCATTTCCAGAGCACTTTTTTTTAGAATCAGCAACATTCTCTCTCAAGTTGTTTTATAGAAAAAAAATTATCCAGGCTCAGAGAAATTTATAGGAAGAAAATCTGCACACCTTTACTAGGCCCATCATTTCCCAAACCCTCTGAAAACACAACTATTTTCTTTGTGGAATGCTATATGCTGTATTAGTAAGTTGCTATAAAAAAAGACCCAATCATATAATGACTTAAACAATAGGTTTAATTCTACCTCATCTGACAGTCCAAGACAGGTAGGAGGACTGTTCTCATCTACACAGTTATTCAGGATTCCCAGGCTTCTTCCACCTGGGTTTTCCATCATCTCCTAGAACAATGTCTTTATCTGCATGGTAAAACTGGGTCATTGGCATGTCTAGGGAAAAGAGATTGAAGGATCACATATGCAATGTTTTAAAGCTTCACTTTGAAGGGGCACATATCACCTTCTCTAACATTTAATTGATGAAAATTTAGTCGTATCATCACTCCCAGCTTCAAGGAAGACTAAAAATTGTGGTCCCTAACAAGGAGGACATTTCAATATTATTTCTTATAGCCACCAGTCTATTAACATGTAACATGGTCCCCTACCAGCCTATGACAGAGCAGGGTCTAGAAATCAGGTCTTCCAACTCCTAGTCCAGAATTCTCATGACCATACTAGGACTTCTGTACAGTAAGTTCTCACTTAATGTTGTAAGTTCTTGGAAATTGCAACTTTAAGTGAGACGATGTATAACAAAATCATTACATTTTTTCGTTCATCAATGTTATGATGAAGCAACATTGAACAAAATGACATTATTCAAAGACTTGCTGTACATCATTTTACATGAGGTCACAATTTCCAATAACCTACTGGTGACAAGGAAGACTAACTGTATTTGGATAACATACTTGGAGTTCTGTACATGGAGTGAGATTCCAACTCAAAAAAAAAAAAAAGATCAGGCAGTGGCTACTGATCCTGGCCTGTAGCCTATTAGCCTGTACTCACTTCATGTTCTGCTAGTGGCTCTATTACGGTCACTGAATAGGAGCCACTGCCAGGGGCACTTCCTGAGACAGAATATCTCCTCCTTTCTTTCCCCCTTCAGTCTTGCATGGTTGTCTCCCATGTGCAGAAGCTAACTGGAATCCATCTGGCAAGGGAATGTAGGATGTATCATTGCAGACATTCAGCTACAGGAATACAAAAGGGATTATGGAAAGATGAATGTAGGACTAAGTACCAATAGGCATGATTTGATACAGTCCACAACATCAAAAATGGAAGAATTTACACCCAAGGAAACAAAGTGAATAGAAACAAAAAAGTGTCAGGCTTAAGAATAAGTGCAATTGTTGTATTTAGTAAAATGTGATGGGAATGAGCATACATTAAAATAAGGTCTATTCTGCCCACAGGAGAAGAAGAAGATAAATTTCTCAGTTTTTGTCACCAAGTTTGGGGTGATTTGTAATGGCAATCTTAGGAAACCATTATAGGGGACTAAGGCTAAGTGAAGATTTCTTATATATAAGCAATTCTCCTGCCTTAGCGTCCTAAAGTGCTGGGATTACAGGTGTGAGCCACTGTGTCCAGCCCTCTTCCTGATCTTTATGTATGCAGTAACATCTCCCTCCTTTTGCTTCTCCAGGTTTTCCATAGATATTACAACAAATTCCATGACTAGCACAATATTTTAGTATCAGGAGAGGTTCAAGCTTACAGTTAGTCTAGAGCACACAGTGGCAAAAACAGATAATATATTATTATCTGAGGTTGCTTTGGATGAAGTGCAATTGTAGCCAAGTCTGTGAAAGAGATAAAGGAATGCTTTCCTTTCTTGACATTTTTTGGGATTTGGGGATGGAATGGAATGCTGCAGGGTGTGCTCACCTTGCCATCTTGCTCCAATCTGCTGTATTATTTTTTTTCAAAATACAGTGATAATGTTTAGTTATTTCAGTTAACATTATTTTTAAGAATCATTATTAAGCAAAAATATATGACTATAGCTAACTATGCTTAAGGGCAATTCAGTCACTTGGCCTGTTGTTTCAATATCCCAATTCACAAGCTAACAGATCTTGAACTGTAGCCACGTTCCCCTGGAAAAAAGGATTGCATTTATTTGGTTATTTCATTCTAGGTAGTAGCACTTCTTTCCTGGGAAAAAGACTAGCCTCAAGGCATTTCTGATTGGATGTTTTCCAGTTAGTCTCAGAACCAGAATGCCACAGAATTGCCTCTTTCCACATGATGGCCTTTGTGGTAGATGGCAGATTTCCCTGAGGCCTCACAAAATGACAGACTTTCACAGTATCACTGGCTGACAGCCAGACCCAGCTCAGTCTCGGTGTGATTTTGGGACTAAGGTCATTCTAACTTGTGCAATAGTGACAACCTGCTATACCAACTGCATTCCTATAAGGTTTGAAGAAAACACTTTTTATGCCAACCCAAAGCAACCCTGAAGCACATACAGGAATCTCAGGGCCTCACAGTCCATCAGGAGGGGTAAGGAACATGAGGTATTAGAAAGCATGGATTTTGTAGTCAGACAGATCCGAGTTCAAATCTTGGATCTGTGCCTTGAACAAATCACGCATCCTTATTATTATTATTTTTTGAGTTGGAGTCTCACTCCGTCGCCCAGGCTGAAGTGCAGTGGCACAGTCAGGACCACCCTAATGTCAACCTGCTGGGCTCTGGTAATCCTTCTGCCTCAGCTTTCCAAGGATCCGGAACTACAGGCGCACGCTATCGCTCCTGGCTAATTTTTGATTTATTGTAGAGACAATGTCTCACCAAGTTGCCTGGGCTGTTCTCGAACAATTGGGCTCAGGCAATCCACTTGCCTTGGCCTCCCAAAATGCTGGGATTACAGGCTGAGCCACTGAACCTGGCCTTGTATCCTTATTGAACCCTAGATCCCTTATTTATAAAGTAAGAGGTAATCATAGCTATCTACAAAGGAAGATCAAATATGATTATTCATTTATTCATCAACTCAACATTTATTATTGCCTATTTTATGCTAGGTTTTAGTCTAGAAACTAAGTGATACATCATTGAATAGGCAAAGGCCCTGTTCTCATGAAGCTTTTATTACAAGAAGTAGTAACAGACAGCAACACAAACCAAATCAAAATAAAAATAAAACAGTGATGTAATTGAGAGTTGCTGCAATTTCTCTTTGTTTTTTCCTAGATCCAATTTGCCTGCTAAACTACACAGAATCTCATTTTCATGGGCTGCTTATATAAACCAGGGACCCTTGAAAAGGGTCTCATGTCTCCAATCTCAATGGCCTAATGTGACTTCTCTAGAAATACTTCCACGTTGGCAGGAGGCCAAGGTCTTAGATCAGACTTTTGCTTTACTTTATTAGTGGATTTGACTTTACTACTGGACTTTGAGGCTCTGTGTGGTCAGTGGAGGTGGCATTTGGGGGCAGGCAGACACTTGCTCAGTCTGCCTGAGACCATTCTGTTGAAGTTGTTGCTGGCATCCTGAGTCCTTACTGGGGACATAATTTAATTAATCAGAATTTGTGGCTTGCAAGAGCTGGCTCTGATTCTGCCCTTCAAAAACAAAACATGAGTTTGCCAAGATAGTCTTAAA
The DNA here is from genome assembly GCF_000164805.1 of Carlito syrichta. Lineage (NCBI taxonomy): Eukaryota > Metazoa > Chordata > Mammalia > Primates > Tarsiidae > Carlito > Carlito syrichta. The sequence goes on from NW_007246429.1 coordinate 254,737, forward strand.
GGTGTTTCCTCTTCAAGCCTAAACCTTCTAGGAACACCTAGTGAGTGGCAACTTCCGGTCCTCCAGGATGCTTGCTCCCAGCTCAGAGCAGGGTTCCCCAGTACGCAGGTTACACATATGCTTAAGACACCAATGAAACAGGGACATACACATACCCCCCCCCCCACACACAGAGAGAGAGAGAGAGAGAGAGAGAGAGAGAGAGAGAGAGAGAGATTGAGAGGGAGGAAGCTGTCTGTATTTTTGGGACTTTATCCTGTATTTTTGGGACTGGAAAATCTTAAAAGATGGTATCCCAATATTACTTTTTATGTAAGTTTTAAAAATATTAGATGCAAATGTCATAGGAGCCACATACTTTTAGAATTCAGGGTCTCTTTAACTTGCAAAGCCTCACATTAGCCCAGAAAGTTCTCCACACCTCAGTTTTCAGAATTAACACACAAGTCTTTCCCAAATCCAGGGTCCAGGCCAGAGAGTGGAAGATGTGTTCTGTTTCTTACCCTATTGCAGCCTTCTCTGGTGGTTTTCTCTTGTGCTTGATGTTCAAATCACACAATCTCACACTTAATCATGCAAAATGAGCAAGGGAGTGGAAGAGTGATCTAATCATTGGCATCCTTGACTTATTAAGGCAAATCTATGGAGCAGGGGGTGGGGGTGCTCCTGGACCGCTAAGTAATTCGTTTGCTTTAGGAAGTTTCTCTCTCAGTGCAGAAATATCTTGTTTTCCTGATGCAGTCTTGACCCTTGCCCTATCTTCTGTTGCTCTTGTAGGAGGCAAAATAAGAGCCAAGACCTGGAACATAAGTATTTTTTACTCAAGCTCCACTTGGCTTCCCAGGCCTACGCTTGGTTATACTAGATTCCCTGGGGTGGAGACTCCAGACAGTCGCCAGGGACACTGTGCCCACCCACTAGCCTCTGACCTTCACTGGACTGGCCAATGGGAACGGACAATTGTGAGGTGGGGACTGCTTGCCCCCATTAGTACCAAGCTGTTGAGGCTGGGCTCTCTCCACCTCACTTCCATTCTGACTGCAGTCTGTGGTTCTGATTCCATATTGGAGGGTAAGAACAATTCTATTATGTTCCAGGCTGGGTGGGGGGATGTGCCCAGGTTCTCCTGTCTAAGCAGTCTGTAGATAGATACAGGCAAGACTCTGGCCAGGATAGCACTGGGGGAAGCAGATAAGTCTTGGGCTTCTTCTTCCATTCTCCCTGAGCTCCAAGAGAGAAAGAGTTGTTCCTTCTGGTCAAAATACCTGGGACCATCCTGAATTTTGTCCAGTTCACTCTGTGGAAGGATGCCAACTGAGAAAAAAAGTGGGGGTCAGTGAAGTGTGAGAGTGTATCCCCAGGTGAAGCCCAGTTAGATAAAGGAGGAGACGGGGATACGTTGTTTGACCAGGAAAGGCGAAGAAAGAAGCACATGTACATACAGGCAGCTTGAGAGAAGCCAAGCTGAGCTCTGACCTCAGACTGGAGTTCAGAATCCAGATCCAGCCCTTGATTCTACACAGCAAATATTTCTTGAGCAGATTCTATGGCCCGACGCTGGGTTGGGTTCACATGACAGAAAGATGAGCATGACATTGCTGTTGTCTGTTGATTTGGGGATATCTGCAGGTATGGGGATAGCTTATGAGGTTCCGATGAGATGAAATGAGAAGAGCCTAGCATATGGTGGGAACTTGTGAAACACTATTTTTAGAAGACATTTTTTGACAGAAGCAACTGGATCTACCTGGCCTTTGCCAAGCCCTACCCTACTTGCTCCAGTGAATGTTGCATCTGAGGCAGCCTGGTCATTTTAAGCTGCAGATGCAGAAGGTCAGTGTGAGAAGAATTTAAGAGATAAGGCCAGCCCCTCATGTGTTAGAGGACATGAGTCCCTATTCTGGAAAGGTTCTGGTTTTTGGATCAAGCCTCACAAAGGGTGGGGCGCCTCACTCCTAGGGACTCCATTGGAAGTGAGGCCAGCTCTGCCTAATTAGGTTGTGGGGAAGGGGGTCCCTTTGTGCTAGCAGAAAATGTCTGCTGGAGCACAACGATGTCAGCTTGGTTCCAGAAGCCGAGCAGTAGAAAGGGAGCCCTGCAGCTTAATTGGCAGTCCTATTGCTTCCCTTCCTTAAGTCATGAGGACTCTTAAAGAGAATCACAAGACTTGGTCCTTGATCTTTTTAAGGTGCTTGTGAGGACAAATGTTCCATCGCTCCTTGTCAAGACAGAGGACTAGTGGCTCCAGCCACACGGTTGAGGTCAGGAGGTGGTCTTTTGGAGAATAGCTGCTTTGAATGAGGAATTCCTTCATGTGGAGAGAGACTCATTCTAAAAATGTGGTGGAGGATGCTCTGCTTTGTCAGTTCCTTGAGAGTGTGTATGTGTGTGTGTGTGTGTGTGTGTGTGTGTGTGCGCGCTCATGTGGATGGGTGTGTATGTATGTGGGTGGGTGTGTGTGTGCATGTTTGTGTGTGTGGGCATGGAGATATTGACAGTTCTCCCAGGGCTGAGTGAAAGTTTTCAGACAATGCTTCTGAGGGCTAGAAAAATGGAGTTGATTCCTGGGTATGCCAATTGTCATTAGGTGGCACCATGTAAAATTGCTAATATTTTGCATTTTGACCTTTAAAAATGGAAGTTTCATATAATTCAACCCAAGGGTTACATACTCTTAAACCAGCATCTCACCTCTCCAAGTTCCAGGTTCTCCTACATGTTAGGGTCAAAAGCAAGAATATGGGAAGATGAAATAAGTTTTAAAAGCGTCTTATGCAAACTGTACCCCAAAGAACCCTCACCAATGTCAAAGTGTTCTCGAGTTCCTCATTTCACATGATCCCGTTTAGCAGATTGCGAAGCTGAGTCTGAGAAGCTCTCTGCAGTGCTTTGGAGGCACTGTAATATGATGGAAGGCTCATTGATTTGGAAGTCATACTAGGAGTCTCTCAGGGATTATTTCCTTAATCTCTCACTTGTCTCATCTCTAAAGTGGGGCATTTTCCTTCCTTCATGAAGGTCTTGTAAAGATGCAAATAAACAATGTGTAAAATCTCCTGTGTGAGGTCTGACTACAATGAAGATTAATAAATACATTTTTTCCTCCTTCCCCTCAGTCTCTCCCTTTGCAAAAATAGGGCAGGAGTGAAGTGATTTCTGGGGTCTCTTTTGTGTGCTTTAATGCCCCTTCCTGCTGGAGGAGTTGGCACCAGGTTTGATGACCTCTTCCCCTCATCCAGCTCTGCCTCCGGCCAGTTCCAAAGGGGATCCTGTCCTTGCATTCCCCAGCAGCCAGCTACTGCTGCTGAAATTCCAGTAGGCCAAAGAAAAGTTTCTCACACTTTTTTTTTTTGAGTTGGAATCTCACTCTGTCGCCCAGACTAGAGTGCAGTGGCACACTCCCGGCCACCGCAGCCTCGATCTGCTGGGCTCAGGTAATCCTTCCACCTCAGCCTTCCAAGTAGTCGGAACTACAGGCATGCACTACCACGCCTGGCTAATTTCTGATTTATTATAGAGATGAGGTCTCGCCAAGTTACCCGGGCTGGTCTTGAACCCGCGTGCTCAGGCAATCCACTCGCCTCGACCTCCCAAAGTGCTGGGATTACAGGCTGAGCCACGGAGCCTGGCTTTCTCACATATTTTAACATGAAAATGAGAGATCATACTGTAACCCTACAGGATCCCAAGACCATAATGGTCATTATCTTGTATTGTATTTGTTTGTTTGTTTTGAGTCGGGGTCTCACTCTGTCACCCAGGCTGGAGTGGAGTGACACAATCATGGCTCACCGCAGCCTTGAACTCCTGGGCTCAGGCAATCCTCTTGCCTCCGCCTCCTGAGTAGCTGGGACTACAGGTACATGCCACTATGTCCAGCTAACTTGTAAATTTTTTTGTAGAGACTGCGGGGGTCCCGCCCCGCAAGGGTCGTGAGATTTCCTGAAGGAGAGACGGATAGGCGAAAGACGAAAACATTATACTCGGATACCTGCTTCCTGAACAGATGACAATTTAATGTTAGTTAACACAGAGCTTTTATACCATTCGTAAAGGGGCAAGACAAAGAAAATTCCTTCACGTACACATCCTCTAAAAGTTACCACCATCTAGTGGTCTTAGCAACAAACAAGCCAAGAACCCCATAAACATTCAGACAATGAGTCTTATTCATAAGGCCAAAAATGATAGTTTTAGTCCAAAGTCCTGAATAAGTCCTTGAACTGTCTCCAGAAAGTTTAGCAGTAGTCTTCCTTCTGGGGCTTTATGGCCTTCAGAGTTCTGTAATCGCCTTTCTTGTCCAGGTGTCTTCGTTACTTTTCTCTTATCCTGCAGTGCTTGTTTCTAAAGAAAACTCAAAAGACACTTTTAGTAATGTTTCCCAGGCCCCCAAGGTTGCTTTCTGTCTTTAGCTAAGTCATCATAAAAGTGTCTGATTATTATTATGAGTTCAGTGAAAACCCACTTTATAAATGTTAACTTAGAGTTTTAACTATTGAATTAAGTAAAAACCTTAAAGATAATCTTTATCCTAAGTCAGTGAAAACAGTGTTATAAGTCACCTACATAACTCCTATATAAGTGTTAGAACTTATAATGAATTCATAATGAACTTACTATAAACTTGTGCTTCTAAAAAACCTTATGTCTAAACACTAAACTACATAATCCTAAATCAAATAAGGAGTGAATATACTTATATCATTTATTACTTAAGCAATATCTAGTAACTTATAACCAAGTGAAAGAAAGCATTCTTGATGTGCTTCAGAGTTTAACCCTTGCATATGTTAGAAAAGGCCAAGCGACATAGTGGGAAAATGGAAAAATGAACCATGACATTTCCAGGTTAGCTGTGAGTACTTCACATAAACATGCCATTTTCTTCTTCCACGACTGCACAGAATTTCTTCAACTGTACCAACAGCAAAGACGGAAGACAGAAGGGCCTCAGCTGCCCGGACTCGCTTTGCGGCCTGGGGTCCTCAGGCTCACCTGGACTTTGTCAATCAGGTGGGCCTCCAAGGCTGGCTCCCAAAAAGAGACTAGGTCTTACTATGTTGCCCAGGCTGATCTTGAACTACTGGTCTCAAGCAATATTCTTGTCCTCTCAAAGTGTTGGAATTACAGGCATGAGCCACTGTGCCTGCCCTCTTTGTATAATTTTTGTTTTTGAGTTGGAGTCTCACTCTGTCACCCAGGCTGGAGTGCAGTGGCACACTCACGGCCAACCCCAGCATCGACCTGCTGGACTCCGGTGATCATTCCGCCTTACCCTTCCATTTAGTTGGAACTACAGGCCCATGCTACCATGTCTGGCTAATTTTTAAAAAATTTATTGTAGAGACGAGTTCTCACCAAGTTGCCCGGGCTGGTCTCAAGCCCACAGTTCAGGCAATCCAATCTCCTTGGCCTCCCAAAGTGCTGGGATTACAGGCTGAGCCATTGAGCCTGGCCCCTTGTATAATTTTAAAAGTGAACAAATCCACGCCTATGAGAAATTTGCCAAGGAAGTCCGTGCAAAAGAAAGCCAGTGCAGTGAATTGAATTTCAAATCACACTTCTACCCTCTTTTGCCTGTTATCTTTGGGCAGAAATTACTGAACCTCTCTGGTCCTCAGATTTCTCTTATGGGAATTGGGTCCTACTTCCTGGAGTTGTGAGAGTGAAATGAGATCAGAGGAAAGATGGATAGACAGCAGTGGTCCACAAAGATTTGTTTGCTTCCTTTGTCTTCAACTAAGTATGGAACATTTTATAAGTTATCAAATACTTCTTTATACTTTCTATCAACTGGTTCTCACAATAATATTGTGAAATAGGTAGGTGAAGATTACTATTCCACATTTATAGGCAAAGAGCATGAAGTCAGGGAGGTGGGTTGGGGGCAGGAGTTTGGTGGAGCTTAGACTAGAAGCCAGGTCATTTGCTTCATGATCTGAAGTCTTTTCATGCTATTGTTTTTTAGAGTTTTTTTTCTATTTTTTTTTAATAGAGTGTCACTCTGTTGCCCAGGCTGGAGTGCAGTGGCACGCTCACCCCAGTGTCAACCTGCTGGTCTCAGGTGATCCTTCCACCTCAGCCTTCCAAGTTGCCGGAACTATAGCTGCGTGCTACTATGCCCAGCTAATTTTTCTGACTTATTGTAGAGATGAGGTCTCGCCAAGTTGCCCAGGCTGTTCTTGAACCCGTGGGCTCAGGCAATCCCCTCACCTCGGCCTCCCAAAATTGCTGGGATTACAGGCTTGAGCCACCGTGCCTAGCCATGCTAATCTTGTCTTGTGTTCCCCACACAACGGGATGAAATACTAAAAAGCAAGATGTGTGACCACAGTGCTTTTCTCCCTCTGGACTATGGCTAGGAGCTGTTATTGGGCTCTGGAAGACTAGAGTTTGATTTCTGGCTTTTGTGTCTTTAATTCTGGGATCCTGAACAGATCACTTAACCTTTTTTTTTTTTTTTTTGAGTTGGAGTCTCACTGTTGCCCAGACTGGAGTGCAGCGGCCGCTCCCGGCCACCGCAGCCTCGACCTGCTGGGCTCCGGCGATCCTTCCGCCTCAGCCTTCCAAGTAGCTGGAATTACAGGCGCGCGCTACCACGCCCGGTTGATTTTTTGATTTATTGTAGAGATGAGGTCTCGCCTGCCCAGGCAGATCTTGAATCCGCGGGCTCAGGCAATCCACTCACCTCAGCCTCCCAAAGCCGCAGGATTACAGGCTGAGCCACTGAACCCGGCTCACTTAACCTTTTTTTAAAGTCGAGATCTCACTCTGTTGCCAAGCCTGAGGTCAGAGGCACGATTATGGTTCACTACAGTCTTGACCTCCTTGGGCTCAGGCAGTTTTTCTCCCTCAGCCTCCAGGGTAGCTGAGACTACAGGCATGTGCCACCATGCCTGGCTAATTTTTAAATTTTTTTGTAGAGAAGGGGTCTCGCTATGTTGCTCAGGCTGGTCTCAAACTCCTGGGCTCAAGCAATCTTTCTCAGCCTCCCAAAGTGCTGAGCTTTGTAAATGTAAACCACCATGCCTGGCTTCACTTAACCTTTTTGAAGCCCCCTTTTTTCATTTCTAAAGTGAGTACAATCATAGCTAACAATTATTGAGCACTGACATGTTCCAGACACCATTCTAAGCAACTTACATGGATTATTCCATTTAATCTTCCAGCAAACATAAGGTTAAAATACGATACAGGTAAGAACAAATTATTTGCGCCTAAGCACTAAGATTATAGAGCCTGTGCTCCCTATTCTGCCCTCTATGGTCTCTGAAAATGGTTGTGAGAATTTATTGAGATATTAAGTGAGGTAAAGACTTTACAAATAGCATTTTGCAAAGGCAAAGAATTATAAGTGGTATTTAGGATTTAGCTTCATGATCCATTTAAAAGTTTTCTTTATAGGCACAATTGAGTCTTAGATTATAGTCCTCAGTTTCGTTTAATGTTTTCCCTTATAAAAAGAGTGTAACAATTACTAGATCTAAACAAAGAACACTTTTTTTTGAGTCAGGGTCTCATTCTGTCACCCAAGCAGGAGTGCAGAGACACAATCACAGCTCAACCCAACCTCAACCTTCTGGGCTCAGGCAATTCTTTTGTCTAGCCTTCTGAACTGGGACTACAGGCACATGCCACCACTCTTGGCTAATCTTTACGTTTTTTTTTTTTTAGAGATGAGGTCTTGCTATGTTGCCCAGGTTGGTCTCAAACTCCTGGGCTCAAATGATTCTTCCATCTTGGCCTCCCAAAGTACTGGGATTGCAGGAGTGAGTCACCATGCCTGGCCAAGAACACAAGTAATTTTAAAATAAAACAAAAGTTTTTGAAAATTAGGCACCTCTGCTTTGACCTTCAGTTGTTATCAATTGCTGAGTTTCTATGCAGAATTGTTAGAATGCAACTTTCTTCTCCAATAAGAATCTGTTTTTAGCCTCAGAAACTTCCTAGGATTGTGTGTTCAGTCCACCTCTCCCATTTTCAGCACTTCTATCCCATGCCACTGTCGTGGAACCCAGACGATTATACCTGTTAGTGGCAAAATCTGTCCATAACACTAATTAACATGTTTGGGACAAAATGTGGTCCCTACGGACTAGGGAACACGATCTTGATTTCTAATAAAGAAGGAGAAACCAGGGAACTCTTCTAACTTTGTCCTCCAAGAGTTTGGGATAAGCTCCCAGTTACTTTTTATCTTTGGGGCCCTCCTTAGCTGCCTCCCCCAGTTCACATGGTCTTGATTCTCTTCTGTTTCCCTGTGGAAAAGGACGCAGCCTCATTGATGCTTCTCTCTTCATTTCTGAAGAAAACAAACACAGAGCTCAATGTTCTCTGGAGTTTTATTGCTAAAGTCATAAGAAGAAGGGACAGAGGTGACAAATAGCAGGAACGTTTAAAGACGTGAAATCTTAAACGTCTGAGAATGATAATTCTCCCTAAATATGTAAGGGGCTTTGCTGGTTTCATCTTGGTTTCTCATGTAACTCACTTATTTTGTTTTTGTTTTTGTTTTAATCTTGGGACTAGTCAAGCCTAGACTATTTTATTTCCAGCAGCAACATTTTCCTGAGTTTTCTAAATTCAGTAGAGGGCGACAAAAGTACACATAGATAAGAATGGGTCTTAACTACAGACTCATAATACTTAAGGGGAACATCTGACTCCGGTAGCACCTGTCTCCATTGCTCATGCTCATTGCATCAGCTCAAGAGTGAGGACAAGATTAATATAGTTAATGGTGTTTAAACAACTAGTCTTCTGGGTAGAAATCATTTGAGTACCTTAGATCACAGCTACCATCAAAACAAAAAATTAGAGGCGAATTAAAAAGTTAAGTTTCGAATATATTAAATAATAGGAAAAATAGACATGAAATGCTTACCAAATCCTATTATGATTAAGGGCTGTTTAACACTTAGAAGCAAAGAAAAGTATCAACAGAGTTGGCTATATAAAAACTACAACTTCTATATATCTAAAAATCAGGATAACCCAAACAAAAGAATAATCTTCCCATATGAGAAATTAGTCAGAACATATATGACAAAGTGTTGATACGGAGTTCGCACACAAGGCTGGTTGCAGTGGCTCATGCCTCTGATTCCAGCACTTTGGGAGGCTGAGATGGGAGGATTGCTTGAGCCTAGGAGTTCAAGACCAACCTAGACAACATAGCAAGACTTTGTCTCTTAAAAAAAGTTTTAAAAATGAGTCACTCTTGATGGTGCACACCTGTACTCCTAGCTACTGAGGCAGAAGGATCACCTGAGCCCAGGAGGTTGCAGCGTCAGTAAGCTGTGATCATGCCACTGCACTTCTGCCTGGGTGGCAGAGTGAGACCCCGACTCAAAACAAACAAACCAAAAAACAAAGAGGATTCAAAAAATACATTATATCCCTAATAAATTCAGTGACAAGGAACATTCACAGAGATATTATGCATGAGGAATTAAATTAGGAAATTGGTCTTAAAAATGTAGAACTCATTGATGTTTGAAGAATGCAAGCTAGAGCAGCCAGGTATTGTTTCTTTTGCTCACTAAACTAATAGCACACAAATGTTTTTATGATAATACCCGAAGCTGGTGTGGGTAGTTAAAATAGACACTTTTATACACTTACTAATGCACTAGTGGGTGGTAGTATAACATACTGTAATGTGGGATTGTGTATCAAGAGACTTAAAAATGTTCATACCTTTCCTTCCAGTAATTTATTTCTGGAAAAACATTATAAAAGAATAATAATTTTGGGAAAAGCTATATACCTACAAATGATTAAAATAGTATTTTTAAATCAAAGTGTAATTTGTTACAGGTTATAAAATAATATTTAAAAATGGAAATAAGTTAAAAGTTTGACAAAATGGAAATGGTCAAGTATATTTTGGCTGTATCCACTTGATGGGCTAACATACAGACATTTAAAATGATGATTATAAAAACTAGAAAATGACGAGGCAAATATAGAGGAATAAATTTTTATACAAAATGCGACTTCTACTATATTTAGAAATAATCAGAGAAAATCTGGGGTTGAGAATTGTTTTCTTTCCTGTAGTTTCGAAAGAACTATAGAACTATTATTTATCATGATCTCTCTTCTGTGTGTATATGTGTGTGTATACACACATACACATATATGATAAAGATGAAAGCTGAGTTGGTTGTGTCATATGAAGAGGATAGTATAGAGCCCCAGGTAATGGGGCAAAGGAGTGGGATTCTGTGTCCACGTCTTTGGGGTAATAAGATTGCCAGTCAGGGTCTTTCTTCCATCATGCACAAACCTGAAAACAAATCCAGTTCTGTAGACTTAATGCTGTAGAAGAGCCAAGCAGGCTGATGAAAAATAGGGAATCTTTTTTTTTTTTGGCTGCAGAATTTTAAAATTTTATTTGTATGCATCACACAAAGGTGTCAAAGGTTATTAATTGGCTATCAATTTGGATTTTATGTAAAAAAAAAAGTGTGTACATGTTTAGAAAACTAAAATGCAACAGGTGTGTTGTGTTTAAATGTACACACAGACTAAGGTTTTAAACAGTAAAAAAGTACATAAAAAAATTAAAGACCTGTTCTCCAATTTCCCAAGACCCATTCTCTAGAGGCAACCAAAGGAATGTATATAGTTAACGTCTTAACGTCTCAGAGAGGGTCATCAATTAGCTTAAAGCCACACAGCTGGGCGGGAGAGCGTACAAAGCCTGCTCTTGATGGCAGGTGCAGCCTGTCACTGCATGAGCGAACTTCCTTAACTCTGGGGTCTGGGTCTGACCATGAGCCTATTAATGTGTGCTTGACTCAAGCACAAAAAATGTAGGTACAATCCTGTGTACGCCTGTGCACACGTGTTTTCTGTGGAGAGGACTTGTGCAATTTAAAAAATCAGATTTTCAATTGGTATCTTAAGACATTCAAGAAGATGAAAAATCATAGCATTAGAGGTAGCCACTCAGGAAGGTTATAGCAGTCACTGTTACAGTAGTCGTCAATCTGCATCAGAGATTAAAAATGAGTCCCAAAGTGTGTAGTCCAGGCTTGGAGAGCATTTTGATGCTCCTAGGTGATTCGAGGTCAGTGATTCTGAGTGTGATCTTTTACCAGCAGCATCAACCTCACTTGGGAATGCCTTAGAAATGCAGATTCTCAAGTCTCACCAACACCTACTGCAATCAGAAACTCAGGGATCAGGCTGGGCGAACGACTCTGTGTTCTAATGAGGATTCTGGGTGCATTGATCTTCCCTAGTGTTTGAAACCACTGTTCCAAGTCATCAACTTTAAAAAGTTAAGTTTCTGGTTTGAAATGGTTCATTGGTGTTTTCAAAATAATCTGTTTCAGCTGACCAAGTTTATAGTCTAGTTTTTAAAACAGGGTTATTTTGGGGGGGGGTGTTAACAAATTAGTGCAGCTAGTTTGAATTTGGAGTCAGTGTGAAAAATAGTGAATCTTCAGGGTAAAATAAGGCACATAGACTGTGTTTTGTTTGGAATCAGATTCTCATGGTTAATCACATTACCCCATAGAGGGTCTCAGTGACTGCTTCTGATTCAGGATCCTGGGACCTGTTTTTCTCTGTGTGATGTCTTTTCCCAACTCCTTGGTTAGAGTGGGAAGACTAAGACCTCAACCATCAGACTTGGGGGCCTGAGATCACCCTACAATCAGAGGCAGAATCTGGGAGGAGAACAGAGTCCCTATGTCTGTATAGGAACCTTTTCTGGGAGGGGAATATGGAGGGAAAATTCTGAGACAGGAAGTCCCTTGGCCACTTGTGCCACTTGAGCGCCTTGTGAGGGCTCTAGAATACACATCTTAAATACACTCTGCTCTCCCTCCTTCTTCCCTCTTCCCTTCTTCCTTTTTCCTTCCTTCCTCTTTCCCTTCCTTCCTTCATTCTCTGTTGTTTTCTTTCTTTTTTTAAATTATAAAAGTATTTACTTAGTCCTCATTCTGTGCTAGTAGTGTGTTAGGCTTTGCCCCCTGGTGCTTATTGTTTAATGGGGAAATGAAAAACGGAAATTACAGTAAAGTGCAAGATGTACAATTACAAAGATAAGCCAGGACACTGGGGAAACACAGAGGAGAAAGCATCAAGTGAGGTGGGAGATGGAGGACTTCTAAAAGAAGTGACATCCAAACTATGTCTTGAAAGCTGAAGAGGGATCAAGTCGGGGAGGGCAGGCATCTAAAGGCTGCCCAGGCAAGGATCAGCGGATGCTCATGGGACAACATGTCTCTGGTTGTTTCACTGAAGGTGAGGCTCTGTATGTGTAGGCTGTGTGTGTGCGCATGCGTGTGTGTGTGTGTGTGTGTGTGTGTGTGTACGTAAGCATAATAGACAAATGGCTAAACATATGACCTAGGAGAGGGGAAGAGGAAAAAAAGAGATCGGGAGAGTAAGAAGGAGGAACAGATACAGAAAATGAGAAAAAGGAGGTAAAGAAAAGGAAGAAAGCAGGCAGAGAGAGGGATGTTGGTTAGAGTTGAATGGAGTTATCCATGTCATTATGCATGGAAAACCCAAGGATGGATTTATGGCAAGTTGACTCTCAGAGCTTTCCCTGTGCTTGGCCCTGTGCTTGGATATGGGGAAATCAGAGGAGTGTCATCCCCGCCATCACAAAAGTCACAATCCTGTTGAGGAAAAAAGACTACATACAGGGAATAGTAAGAGGTATTGCAAATTTCAGGGTAGAAAGAGATCAAGGTGGGCTAAAATAATCAAATAAGTCTTCCTGGAAGAGGTGTGTATTGAGAGAGCATTTCTCAGAAGTGAACTCTGCCGAGATGGATGGAGTTCTCTGTGGGTCCAGACTGGGCATGCTGTGTGGGGTCTGTCTTTCTCATGGCTGACAGTGCACATGTGGATTCCAGGGCTCAGGATGCTGTTGCTGCGAGCTGTTTTACTGCTATTAGCTCTGCCCACTAGGGGCCAGGATGCCACGGCTGAAAAGCCAGAAGTCCTGCCTCCTCTACCCAAGGGGGCCTGCACAGGTTGGATGGCAGGCATCCCGGGACATCCTGGCCACAATGGGACCCCAGGCCGTGATGGCAGAGATGGCACTCCTGGAGAGAAGGGTGAGAAAGGAGATCCAGGTAAGAATATCATTTTTGGCCTCTTCCACTACAGGCCTCTCCTGGGTGAAGGAGGGCTTCCAGGCCTATAAGTGGGAATTTGTTATTAACTAAGGCCTAAACACAGGAAATAAGCAAGACTTTTAAAATGTAGTGTAGTAGAAATAAACTCATAAGTAATCTGAAGTGGACTTTGAGTTGATGTCCTGGGAATGAGAATAGGTGATATCTCTATTGCCAAGTACCCTTGGATGTTGCCCCATCAACATCTTCTTTCCCATATGCCTTTCCCTCTCCACCCTCATACCTAGTCCCAGTTAGTTCATATTCCTATTCTCCTTTTTGTCCACTTCATTTTCATTCCATTCAGTGACATCCAGTCACACTTAAACTGCACACCTCCTGAAGGTCACAGTCCTGCTTTTGGAGAACTCTTGATCTAGTTAGTGCTTGCTATAAGAAAGTCTATTCTAAATATGTCAGACTGTGAACAAATACCCAAAGTATGGAACACAGAGAAAGTGCACTCCATGTACCTGGATTAAGAATGAAGGCTTCAAGGAGGAGACAGGGCTTGAACTAGGCCTTGAAGGATAGGTAGGTAGAATAGGAGAGGAAGGATATCATAGATAGAGGGGATAAAAGAGCAAACTATGGTTGATTGAGCAAGCACATAGAAGGCTAGAATGGTGGAGAATATATAGTGGAGGCTTATTATGGGAGAGAAGGCTGGAGATGAATTTATGGGAGCTTGCTGGGCTGTGGGGATATGGAATGAGGAGGTGACATCTATCCCCTTTTGAATGCTCTTGTTGGTTTTTCACTGTATAAGTCAAGTAGGTTGTGGGTGGGAACCACAGGGACAGTACTTTAGGCTGAAACCAAGATAGAAAAGAGTTCTCTCTGTGGTCACTCAGGTCTTATTATTCCCTAGGTCTTGCTGGTCCTAAGGGTGACACTGGTGAAAGTGGAGTGACCGGAGCTGAAGGTCCCCGAGGCTTTCCAGGAATCTCAGGCAGGAAAGGAGAACCTGGAGAAGGTGCCTATGTATACCGCTCAGCATTCAGTGTGGGACTGGAGAACCGGGTTGCTGTCCCCAGTGTTCCCATTCGCTTTACCAAAATCTTCTACAATCAGCAAAACCACTATGATAGCACCACTGGCAAATTCCACTGCAACATTGCTGGGCTGTACTACTTCTCCTACCACATCACAGTCTACATGAAGGATGTGAAGGTTAGCCTCTTCAAGAAGGACAAAGCTGTGCTCTTCACCTACGACCAGTACCAGGACAAGAATGTGGACCAGGCCTCCGGCTCTGTGCTCCTGCATCTGGAGGTGGGCGACCAGGTCTGGCTCCAGGTGTATGGGGATGGAGAGCACAATGGCATCTATGCAGATAATGTCAATGACTCCACTTTCACAGGCTTTCTTCTCTACCATGACACCAACTGACCATCATTAACTCTGAGCCTGCACCAGGTCAAACAGCTCAAAAGTCCATCAAAGAACAGTCAACGGGTTTTTAGTGCAGCTAGGAGATTATTACTTAGTTAGAGGGCTCTGAACATTTTTCATTAATGTGCTCATTCATATATTCTTTCATACTTCAAGTAACTTTAAAAAATCATAAACTATGTTCCCAGTCCTGAAGAAAACATGTTCCCTGGCTGCAAGGATCTCTTATGTAGTAGAAATAAAAGGATAATAACATTTACTATAGAGCTTCACACACATGACAGGATAATTGACTAGAAAGAAGTAGTTAATAGTGCTATTTTGTGCCACTGTCTTTCCCAATGTTTATGTCAGTCCTGTAAGGTACATGGGAAAGATATTATTCTTCTCTTTTTACAGTTTGGGTCCTGAGGCTGAGAGTTAAGTGAATGTCTAAGGTCACACAGGTATTAAGTGACAGAGCTAGGAATCAAATTCAGAGCAGTGGACTTTTTTTTTTTTCACTAGACTGTGCCCTTTTGTAGAAGTACATGGCTTCTGGCGAGTGTTGGTTGAAGTCTGTTGCCCACCTCACCTGAGGGTCTCTCAATTTGCCTTCTTCTTGAGTTAAGACATGTCCCCCTTGCTGGGCATGTTGGCTCACACCTTTAATCCCAGCACTTTGGGAGGCTGAGGCAAGAGTATTGCCTGAGCCCAGGGGTTTAAGACCAGCCTGGGCAACATGGCGAGACCTTGTCTCTACATAAATCAAAAAAATTAGCTGGACATGATGGCACATGCCTGTAGTTCCAGCTACTTGGAAGGCTGAAATGAAAGGATCGCCTGAACCCAGCAGGTCGAGGCTGGGTGGCCATGAGCGTGTCACTGCACTCCAGCCTGGGCTACAGAGTTTGACTTAAAAAAAAAAAAAAAAAAAAAAAAGACTTCCCCTCCAGCAGAATTCCCTCAGAGGAAGTGGTTCTATGATTAGGTCCCATCCCAGCTGGACTACTCAATGTCCTCTGCACCATTCTTGCACTTCCTCTTTGCTGTATCTTCTCCTGGTCTTCCTTCCAGCTGAGAGTACCACTCCCATCTCTGCATGCTGAACTCCTCCTTGTTCCTCAAGACCACCTGTCTAGGGGCTTCTTTGATGTGATGGTTCACGTTTTTGCCATAATTGAGTGTCCTGAGTTTGAGAGACACCCTCCTGCCAGGCCCCTCCTGCCAGGCTAGGGGTAACTACCCGATAAGGACAGTGTTTTCTTTACCTCCGAATCCCTTGATAAATGCCTCGTGAAGACCAATCTCTTGAATCGCCTATCTACTCAGAATTAATCCCATTTCTGTCTCTCCACATAACCAATCTTTATCTACAGGAGCATTTTCATTTTAGGAACTCCCTGGTTTTAAGCACCCAATTCTTGTTCAACTGGGTAGCATGAATCTTTTCCATTGAGGTTAAGGATGATTGTGTTTTTCAGAACATTTAAAGAATTCTCCCTCAAGAAGGTGGATTGAGTATGAAATGTAAGACCCATAGAGGAATTTGGAAGCCATTCTCTTCCTTGTACCAACAGGTCAAGAAAGACTGGGACTCCTGAATTTATTCTTACTGTTTGCAATTTCAGGTAGTTGATGGTGGTAAACATTCTCTCAGGAGACAGTAACTCCAGTGATGCTCTTCAAAAGTTTTTGGCAAAAACAGAGTTAATAGCATCCTGTATCAATGTATAAATCAAAATCTATCTTTTTGCTTACAGTTTTAAATTCTGAATGATTCCCTTTTATATGTGTGTTGCTATGCATCAAGGTATTATTTCTACATGTAAAGCTTTGTCATTTAAAGTGCTTGTATATTATTTTCTATAAGTAAAGATACTATCCAGCAATAAAAGTAAAAACACGTTTCACATGACTTTTATTTTTATTTTTGGAGAAATGAGGTTTAGAAAGGGATGAAGAAGTGAGGTAAGCCTTGTGTTAGTCAGAACTCTGTGTTGTGAACAACAGGAAACCCAACTCAAAGTAACATTAAAAAGAAAGAAAGAAAGAGAATGGAAAATGTATTCTTTTGCAAACTAGAATAACTAGACTATACCAACTCTGGTCTGTCTTTAGGTAGGGCTTGGACCAAAGCCTCAAGGCGATCAAGTCCTTTTCTATCTGTCCTTTCACTCTGCCTTCCACAGTGTAGGCTTCATCTATATGCAGTACTCAGTGTCATTCTAGGCTTTCCTTCATGATATTAAAAAAGACCACACTCTGCCCAGCTCTTCTAGCTATGCCCACACCATACCATCTCTTCTGTTGATTCCCAGAGAAAAAAGAGGAAGCTCTCTTTCTTGGAAGTCCCGAAGTATAACCTTGCATCTCATTGGCTCTGGTTAGATTGTGTGCCCATCTCCTACCAATCACTGGAGTCAGGAGGATGGAAAATACATATTGACGTAATTGTGGCTCAAGCGAGGGGTATTTAGAAGTATTTTACTTAAAGCAAAATTTTGGACACCATTATTAGAAGCGGGAGAAGGAATGACAGATGCAAAATAATACCTGTCCACAGCAAACTCTTAATGCTATGTTTAAGTTTTCTTGGCTTTCTCAGAGAGATATTGCTGGAAAATTCCTAACTATTTTTTCTAAACTTTCAACAAGTAGCTAATATCTGGTCATGCTCACAGTCTCACATCGGCTGAGGTTTCTCCTCACAGCATTGGACATGCTGTACCAGTCACTCAAAACTCTCTGGAGGGGCAGGGTCATTTCTTTGTAGAAATGGAGGCACAGAGAGGACCAATCTGCATACGATCTCCTGAGAGAAACTGTGGCCAAGATTTCAGGATTAATGGTCTCATGATACCATCAAGTGTAATTGTGGATTATATCTATTTCTCTGTAGTTCTGTCAGCTTTTGCTTTAGGTATTTTGGAGCTCTGTTGCTAGATATATACACATTTAGTATTATGTCTTCTTGGTGAATTTATCCTTTTATCATTGTGTAATGCTTTCCTTTATCTATGGTAATTTTCCATGTTCTAAAAGTCTACTTTGTCTAAAATTAATATAGGCACTCAACTTTCTTTCATGTTTGCATGTTATATGTTTTCCATTATGTTACTTTAAATATATCTATATCATTATATTTAAAATGTGTTCAGGCCGGGCACAGTGGCTCATGCCTATAATCCCAGCACTTTGGGAGGCTGAGGCGGGAGGATTGCTTGAGCCCAGGAGTTTGAGACCAGCCTGAGCAACATAGTGAGACTTAGTCTCTACAAAAAAAAAAAATCCAAAAATTAGTCAGGAAGGATGGCACACACCTGTAGTCTCAGTTACTTGGGGAGCTGAGGCAGAAGGATTGCCTGAGTCCAGGAGGTTGAAGCTGTGGTGAGGCATGATCATGCAACTGCACTCCAGCCTGGGTGACAGAGTGAGACCCCCAACTCAAGAAAAAGAAAAAGTGTTCTTACAGACTGTATGTAGTTAGGTTGTCTTTTTATCCAGTTTGAAAACCTCTGTCTTTTAATTGGTATTTAGACAATTTATATTTAATAAAATTGTTGAACTTAATATCACCATTTTATTTGTTTTCTGTTTGCCACCTCTGTTTTATTCTCTTCTAAATTTTTTTGGATATTAAATATTTCATAATATTTTCATAATTAATTTATTGAGTCTTTGGCTTTTTATATTATTTTTTAAGTAGTTGCTCTAAGGATTACAGTGTACTTAGCTTTTTATAGTACGAAGTCTGACAATCAAGTTTGCTAACTCATCCTAGAAAAAGTGCTACATACCTCATTGCTGTATATCCCTTTGGACACCTCTGAAGTACTCCTTTTAAGAAGCTATGCACCAACGCCAGCACCTAGTCAGCCCATCAAAACAATTTTGGAACTCTTTTTTTGGAATGGCCATCAGAGCTGTCGGTGTATTACCCTTTATGTCCTGAATGTCATCAAATGTCTTTTTTTCAATATTTCCTTTATCTTCGGGTAAAGAAAAAAGTCAGTGGGGGCCAGATCAGGTGAGTAGGAAGGTGTTCCAATACAGTTATTTGTACGGTACTGCCAATATAAGTGAACTTAATTGCCAGACCTCAACAAATAACAATGACAGCTCTGATGGCCATTTCAGAAAAACAGTTCCAAAACTGCTTTGATGGATGGACTAGGTGCTGGCATCAGCGCGTAGCATCCCAAGGGGAGTACTTTGAAGTTGACCATAGTGATATTCAGCAATGAGGTATGAAGCACTTTTTCTAGGATGGTTCGTGAACCTAATTGTCAGACCTCATGTAATTACAGTTAATATGGCTGGGCTCGGTGGCTCAGCCTGTAATCCCGGCAGGTTGGGAGGCTGAGGTGAGTGGATTGCCTGAGCCTGAGGGTTTGAGACCAGCCTGGGCAACTTGGCGAGACCTCATCTCTACAATAAATTTTAAAAAATTAGCCGGGCATGGTAGTGTGCGCCCATAGTTCAAACTACTTGGAAGGCTGAGGCGGAAGGATCGCTGGAGCCCAGCAGATCGAGGCTGAGGTGGCTGTGATTGTGCCACTGCACTCCAGCCTGGGCAACAGAGTGAGACTCCAACTCAAAAAAAAAAAAAAAAAAAATTAGAGTTAACATTTTACCACTTCAAGTAAATGATAGAAGTCTTATAATCGCATTAGTTTCTATTCCTTCACCTTTATGTTATAATTGTCATATGTATTATACCTATATACATGGAAACATTACAATGTTACAATTTTTACTTTCAACAGTTATTATACACACTTTAAAGAATTTGACAGGAGAAAAATACTCCATTTGTCCATATATTTCTTATTTCTTTTGTTCTTATTTATTCCTAATGTTTCATGTTTCTCTCTGGCATAATTTCCCCTCAACCTGAAGAGTATTCTTTAGCATTGTTTTATATTTTTTGAGTTGGATTCTCACTCTGTCACCCAAACTGGAGTGCAGTGGCTGCTCCCTGCCACCGCAGCCTCGACCTGCTGGGCTCTGGCAATCCTTCCGCCTCAGCCTTCGAAGTAGTTGGAACTACAGGCACGTGCTACCACGCCTGACTAATTTTTAATTTATTGTGGAGATAAGGTCTCGCCAAGTTGCCCAGGCGGGTCTAGATCCCCCAGGCAATCCACTCACCTCGGCCTCCCAAAGCGCTGGGATTACAGGCTGAGCCACCGAGTCCGGTTTCTGTAGCATTTTTAAAGAAAAAGTTTATTGGTAATGAATTCTCTTATTGTTCTGAGAATGCTTTTATTTTGTCTGCATTCCTGAAGGATATTTTTGTTGGATATGGAATTCTGAGTTGATGGTTCTTTTCTTCCAGAACTTTACTTATTTGTTTTTGTTTTATTTTTGCAGCACTTTGAAGATGTCTTACTGTCTTCTGGGCTCCATGACATTTGATGAGAAACCTGCAGTCATAGTTTTCCCTTATATGTAATTTATCAGTTTTTCTTCCAGCTGCTTTCAAAATGTTTTCTTTACAGCTGATTTTCAATACTTTGATTATTATGTGTCTGAGTGTGGTTTTCTTTGAGTTTCACCTACTTGGGCTTCATACAGATTTATTGAATCTGTAAATGTATTTTTTTCATCAAATTTAGAAGGCTTTCTGCCATTGTTCTTTCAAATATGTTTTCTCAATCAATCTCTTTCTTTTCTCCTTCTTGAATTCCAATGACATGAATGTTAGATCAACAGGGCCTTGAGGTTGTGTTAATTTTTTTCCATCTTTTCTCTCTGTTTTTGTTATTGTATAATTTTTATTGCTTTATCTTGAAATTCACAGATACTACTATCATCATCATTCTGCTATTGAGCTCATTGAGATATTTAATCTTTTTATGTACATACACACACATATATACAGAAACACACAATTTCTCTTCCTTTGCTGAAAATTTTATTCTTTCATTTATTTAAAGAATGTTTACCTTTATCCCATGGTTATAATAGGTGTAAAGTCTGTATTTAGTTATTCCAACTTGGGTTATATTAGGGTTGGCTTATTTTGATGATCTTTTCTCCCGAGTACTTGAGTACTGGTCAGATTTTTTGGCTCTCTGTGCACTGAGTAATTTTGGATTGTATCCAGGATATTCTGAATATTATGATACAAGATTCTGGGTTTTGTTAAAATCCTCTAGTGAAAGGTTTGTTTGTTTGTTTGTTTGTTTGTTTGTTTGTTTTTTCTGGCCAGAAAGCTAGAGTTCTCTCAGAGTTTTTGTTTTCTGCACTATTGTGCTGTTCTGTGTGACTTGGCAGTTTTGGGGGCAAAGCAGTGAGAAAAAAAAATTAAAAGAAAGAAGTAACAGGAATACCCCATACTTTTTGAACAACATGGTCCCTAGCACTGGTTTCTCTGGCCACAGAGAGATGGTTTTTTTCTCTGGGAAATTTAGATGTCCATGTTGCTGCTGCTGGTGTGGCAATGTAGCTCAGTGGCTTCAAGACAGGATGGGGAGAAAAAAGACAGAAGACAACACATTAAAAATATCAGGGATTTCTCTTACATTTTCTGTCACACAGGGGTTACTTCTCCTGGTTTTCTGATTTGTGGATTCTCCTGAAGTTTTTTGACAATACCAAATACACAATTCCAAGACTTGGCCTGTGCTCAGGTTAAATCCAGCATATAGAGAAGACAAAAACACCCCACAAAACTCATCCATGCTAGGGATCATTACTAAAGTTTTGACTTTATTCCTCAATCTGCTTGCTATTGTTTACTTTTCAGGGTCTTCAGGTATCTTTTTTATTTTTTTTATTTGTCCATAGAATTAGAATTAGTGGGAAAGATAGACTATAGTTAGCTTACTCCATCTTGGCTGGCACTAGATAACCCACATCCCAGGATACTCCTAAAGAAAGAAAAAGCAGAAGCCCAAGAAGGTATATAATTTACCCTAAATTTAATGAAAGTCAAAGAAAGTAAGTCCACTCTTGAGAAAGACTCATGTTGCAGAGAGAATGTGGAGGATATAAAAAAAACTCCTTGATCAAGGGAAGCTGGGGCCAAGTAAGGTCTTGAGTGTAACTCCGGTCTCTAATTTTTCCCGTGCCTGTAGTGAACGATGAGACTACATCACAAGTCATGTCAGAGACTAAAAGTCAACAGGACTTCACCCATAGGGATCAAAGCAGATATATTTACCTCCAAATTTAGAAATTTTATTCATACAGCATTTTACTTAAGAATGTTTGAAATATCTAGGTTTAAAAAATGTTTGACACTAACTTGATTTTTTCCTTAGATATCTTTTGTTTTTCATCCAATTATTTTATAGCAAGTAAAATGATTTAGAACAAAATTTTCTATGTAAAACTATTTTTTCAAAAGTAAGTAAAGCAATGAAAATGCAGAGACTTCACTTTATTAGCGATGTATGCTTCACAAAATCAGTGTAAGTGAAATTTCTTGGTCAGGATTAAAACTTAATCTGCAGTTTCATTTGTGCTCAGAGTTAGGGCTGTGCTCAGGTTAAGGGTCAATCTAGGGCTGTGATGTGGTGGATACATGCTGGATGTTCTGCCACTTCTCCTGTCACAGTGGGCCAGTCCGTCAGGCAGCCATGTGGTCCTATCTGATCTCTTTCTCCCAGAGACCATTGAATGGACCAGAGTAGATACCTGGTCTAAGCTGGGGGCTATTGTTTGACTGTTTGCTCCCTCCAAAACTCATGTTGAAATTTATTTGCCTTTGTAACAGTATTAAGAGGTGAGACCTGTCCTCATGAATGGATTAATGTCATTATCCTGGGTGTGGCTTTGTTTCCTTTTGCTTTCTCTCACCCTCTCTTTGCCCTTCTGTCATGTGATGCCTTCTGCTATAACATGAGGCAGTAAGAAAGCCATCACTAGAAGCCAACATCTTAATCCTGAATTTCCCAGCCTACAGAACTGTGAGCCAATAAATTTCTCTTCTTTATAAATTACCCGGTCTGTGGTATTCTGCTATAGCAGACAAAATGGGCTGAGATGCTGGACCAACCAAATTCCTCCAAGAATATGAATTAGGATGAATGTAAAACATGCAGATTTAAAACTCACGGGTGGCCACCTTCTTCACTGCAGTCTAGAGCAAGAAGAGGGCTCCGCTGTGAGAAAGAAAGAGGCTGAAAGAAAAACAGTATTGAAAGTCAGAGAGAGAGAGGTTTTGGAGGCTTTCTATGTTTTGGTTTCAACCCCTCCAGTTCCTGGATTTTTATACCATTTCTCCTTTTAACTTAAATTAGCTTGAGTTGATTTCTTTCATTTTCATCCCCAAAGTACACAGGGTCAGGAATTATTCAGTGACTGTGCCCAGGGATAAGGCTCAGGCCTATTTAGGAAGAATACTTGGTAATGGGATAATACAGTCAAGTCATTAGGTCCCCATAAGATCAAACCCAGAACCCTAACATCATTTATATTTATTTTATTAGCAATTGACCTCCTAGCTTAGAAGGGCTTTGTGGACAGAGACTTTTACTTTCATCTTTGAATTCATTACAAAGATCATTGATTCACTGAGTAAATATTTATTGTCTATGTATTAGACACATCATAATTTTAAAATAGCAATGATATAATTATCATTTTGAAGTATCTGCCTGAAATATATATATTTTTTACTCCTTACAACATCCTGTAAATTAAATATCATTGACCCAATTGTTAGATAAGAAAACTGGAGCTTAGAGAAAATAATGAACTGGCTCAAAGCCACAGTTAGTAAACTGCAGAGCAAGAATTCATACCCAGAGCTGCCTGACTTCAAAGACTGCTTGTAGAAAGCATAAACCCCAATTTCACTGGTCTTTTTTTCTTTATAATTTCAAGACATTTGGAGGTTAGAATGTTTATACAAACTGTAACCCTAATGTTAGCAATCTTGTAAGTACTAGTAGTGGAAGAACTCGCCTTTGTAAAATGAGTCACTTAATTTGCTATATGACAGAAAGTCTGGCTGTTAGAAGGAAATATGATGAAATGTCTCACTCATCATTCATGTGGACAAATTCTGAGGACTGCACTGAGGTGCTTTGTAGTGTGATGCAAGAAAAACAAGGGTCTTGCAAAATAGCTTGTTTATGCCAGCTAAAATAGGTTAAGTTAATGTTTATTCTTTACTTTAAAACTTTTATAAATTTAAAATAGAATGCTATTTCCCTGATATGATAAAGAATAAGGAATTTAAAACAACGTCCAGCATTACGCATATAAGTAGTGAAACACTAAATGCAGTCCCATCAAAATTGGTACAAAATAAGAATGCCTGCTTTCACCATTCTTACTTAACAATGTTCTAGAAGTTCTGTTGCTTTACCTCTTATCTTTGAGCTTCCTTTTGTCTTATTTTATTCATGTTCTTATCATAGTCTTCCATAAAATAGGTACTCATGGAAAGTTTTGTGTTTTTTCTAAAAAGTGTGTGTTTGTTTTATTGTCCATTTCCCCCCCATACTAGGTTCTTGGTTCTTCCTTGGCATGCTGTTTGTTTCTTTTTGTTGTTTTTCTATAGTACCTCTGGTTGATTCTAGCTTGCTTGCATTGGATGTCGGTAGGTCTTCCCAGACCATCAGTTTGCTCTGATACTATAAGAATAAATTCTCTATGACTCCCATCCTGGGTACTTACATGTCTCACCTCCAGGCTACAAAGTGAGACTGAAAACATTACTTTCTTTCCACTTTTCTGACACTGAGGACAGAGAACATAGGAGTAGACCTTTGCTGGAGCTGTGTGCAGTTTTTTGTTGGGTAACCTGACTTTTAGTCTCTCTTTAACATCTAAAATGATGTTAAATATCTGGTACACAAATTAATTTATCTTTTTTGGCCATGTATCTTGTTCCCATGGTGGAATATCTCTGGATTTCTGATGGTTCTCTAGGAACTTTACCTCTATAAAAAAATTAAAAAATTAGCTGCTTGTCGTGTAGTCCCAGCTACTTGGGAGGCTGAGGTGGGAGGATTGCTTACGCCCAGGAATTCGAGGCTACAGTGAGCCTTGATCATTTTACTGCACTCCAGACTGGGTGAACATAGTGAGACTCTGTCCTTGTCCCAAAAATTGGGTTCATACTGAACATCCAGTGTTGCCTTTTCCAATAACTTGAATGTTTTTCTATGTTATGAAATGCAATTTGCAAATGAATGTTTTTCTATGTTATGAAATGCAATTTGCAAATGTGATTTTTACGTGGCTGTATAATGCTCCATTATATGACTATCACAGTGATTTATGTGGATAATGTTTATACCTAGAAATGAAACTTATTGGCAGATATATATTAGATGGGACAAAACACCTGACTGCTTTGCAGAATGGTGGCAGAGCTCCAGTAACTTGGAAATCTACACTTTGGGCTGGTAGCTCAGTATTAATCACAGCTGGAAGATGGAGATGGGAGAATTCCTCACAAATGCATGAATGTGTTTGAATGATGTTATTAACGAGTAAATTTTGTAAAATCCAGGCCTATAAAAGCTCAACTGTTTTGTACAATTTGAGCTTCTAGAGAACTTCCTTAATATTCCACTGTTGCACACACACATCTGTTGACTGACTGAGGTTTGGCAAAGGGGAATCAGTTTTAAGAGTTGGAATAGCAGCTGTTTTTCAGATTCATACATTCTTTTTGACTTATTGGACATAAGATATTACCTGACTCACAGTCTTACTTTCTTGGCAGACACATTTATTATAGTAAATATGAACACATTAAATCTCAGCCTTAAAGACAAAGACCTTACTGTCTTCCTCATCATGACAAAAGCCATAGCTACAGAATAGAAAGCATGAATTCTGGTACTAAACTGAAGAAAATTCGATTGAGTTGCTTTCCCACCTTGCACCATAGAAAACTTTCTCTCAGAGAATAATTTCATGATGGATGAATCTGTGAGCAATGAAACAATGCTGTGTCATTGCTGTAAATGCTGCAATGTCTGCATGCCAAACTGCTTTTGTTTTCTCTGGAAACTGGAAATTTCGACACAGTCTAGGTATTAGCATACCCCTGTCTTCAGTAATAATGAGAAGGAATACTGAGTGGAACTCAGGTGTGATGGAGATTTAGGAAATTTCCAAGTCGCATGGCATGATTTCCCAGATACAACAAAAGAATCTACCATTATACCCCATTTTCTCCCATCTTGCCTAGTGCATCTAGATATATAAACTCATGATTTCTCTTTAACTTAGTAACTGTATGAAGATTTATAAAATATAAGAGTTAAGAGGGGAAGGATGCCTTAGGCTGCAAGAGAGGTCAGAAATTCTTTGCATTGTAGATAACATTTGAATGAGTCTTCTATTTTTTTTTGAGACGAATTTTCCTCTTTCACTCAGGTTGGAGTTCAATGGTGTGATCATAGCTCACTGCAGTCTCGAACTGGGCTCAAGCTATCCTCCCACCTTGGCCTCCCAACGTACTGGGATTATAGACACGAACCATTGTGCCTGGCAAGAACTAGGTCTTAAAAAGTGAAAAGGAGTTTGCTAAACTGAGAAGGAGCAAGGGAGTTTAAAAAAAAGTTTGATAAGGCAAGATGAAAAGCTCAGCGTGGCTGGAGAGAAAAGTATGTAAGGGAAAAGAGCAGAAATGAAGCTGAGTGTGGCAAGAGACAAAGAAGAGACTGGTAGGATAGAAAGTGCCTGAACTTCATTCTTCTGTGATGAAAAGTCAACAAAGAACTTTTAAGCATGAGCAAAATGTGATCAGACTGGCTATGTGATATGGTCACCTGCTGGAATTATTCACAATTGAAGGCTACTTGCTATTGGTTCCAGCATGTGAAGACAAGAACAGTGGTCATTTAGTTGAAGAGGAAAGACTCAATTTTAGAGCTTTTTCTCTAGTAGAATTATAAAGTTAGAATTCCAAATAGTAGACCAGGAAGGGCATGGTGGTTCAGGCCTATAATCCCAGCACTTTGGGAGGCCAAGGCAGGAGGAGTGCTTGAGGCCAGAGGTAGAAGACAAGCCTGGACAACATAGTAAGATCCTATCTCTAAAAAAGAAAAAAATAGTTGAGTATGCTGGTGCATACCTATAGTCCCAGCTACTTGGGAGACTGAGGCAGGAGGATCGCTTGAGCCCAGGAGCTCAAGACTACAGTGAGCTATGATTGCACTATTGCACTCCAGCCTGGGCAACAGAACAAAACCTTGTCTCAAAAAAAAAATAATAAAATAAATAATAATTAACTAATAGATCAAATTGTGATGTTGAATTCAGTTGGAATGTTGGTATGAGTCAGTTGAAATAAGTATGTGTGTACATCAGGTAGGGGTGGGAGCTTGGTCTATACTTGCAGAGAAGAAACAGATACAGGGTTTGGCACACATCTCTGTCCTATCACACTGAGGCTTTGCTCTTGAGAAAGTGGTGGTGTGTTTTATCAGTGCATTCAGGAATATCATCTGTGACCTCACTAACATTTGGACAATCGGAATTACAGGAAGAGCATGTCCTCCTAGAAAGTCTAGTTCATTAAAGGTGCTCTTTGAATGTCACCTCTGTATTGTGAATTACTACTCTTGAATGCATTTATTTTGTCATCTTAGATTTCTATGCAGTACTCTGAGTTATCTTAACATAAGGCTATCTATTTGTTGGGGGATGATTTTATGTATAGTCGAGGGTGAAGTACTTAGAATTTATGTAACTATGAGTCTTATAAAAGTGTCTTCTACAACCACATGACCATGCATTCATTTCAAGAGATGACCGATGGAAAAAAAGAAAAAGAAAAAAAAAGTGTCTTCTACATCTTTGTGATAATCGGGGGTTGATCACAGCTGCTAAGAGCTTGATTCCCCAATTACAACAATATTTCAGATTTACTGTTTACTCTATCCAAGTAAATGTTCAGGTCAATGGTGGTTTCTCAGAAAGGGGCAGGAAGTATATATGGCAGAGTCAGTTGGCCAGATTAACCAGACGCACTACTTCCCTTTGTCAGCTTGTCACTAAGTCTGGCTTCCTCTTCGATTGGGTAAACATCCTCTTATACCCGTTTTCTCTTTAAATCAGCACTTTTCTAATGATTTCCTGTTTCTGAACAAAATCTTCCAGAGATTAAACATGAAATTAAGCAGGAGAAATCAACAAGGCTGACCATGGCGAAAGAATTTGAAGTCCTATAATTTGAGATATGGAAAGTCCAAGAATTGGAGGAGGGTGGCTTATCCAGGACACTCAGCCCACAGGGCTGTCTGTAGTGATAGGAGACACTGACAGACCAAAAGCGCTCCACAAAAGTTACTATCTATAACCCTGTGGAAAAACATCACTTAAATCCCTCTTCTCAAATAGAAAGAAGAATAGAAATATGCATTTCCCATTTGAGAATGTCAGGTTGCTTCTAGTTAGCATAGCGCTTATCTCCAAGATTGAAGGCTATAAGTGTTTCAAAGTGAATATATTTCTGTTGCCTCCTTTATACTACTGATAATTTTTTCCCAAGTCACTGACAATTTTATTGGGGAAGAATTTTATTCTAGTGATCATAAATTTGGTAGCTGTCTTAATTCGTTTTGTGTTACTATAGCAGAATATCTGAGATTGAGTAGTTTGTAAAGATCAGAAATTTATTATTCACAGTACTGGCAGTTGAGAAGTCCAAGAGCAAGGTGCTAGCATCTGGTAAGAGTCTTGTTTCTGCCTCCAAGATGGCGCCTTGAACACTGCATCCTCCAGAGGGGAGGAACTCTGTGTCTACCCTCACATAACAGAAGAGCAGAAACCTGCTCCTCCAAGCTCTTTGTGATGGCATTAATCAATTCATTAGGGTAGAGCCTTCATGACCTAAACACCTCCCAAACACCTCCCTACCTCCCAATTCCAACAATGTTGCATTGAAGATTAAGTTTCCAACATATCCAACACATGACTTTTGGAGGATACATTCTAATCATAGCAATAGCTTATTATTATTTTTTTGATATGCCAATTGACTTATTTTGGGGAATGCTTTTGTTACATTGCTCATATTATTAGCCATATGCAGTGGTGCATGCCTGTAGTCCTAACTACTTGAGAGGCTGAGTTGGGAGGATCCCTTGATCCAGGAGTTTGAGGCTGCAATGAGCTATGATAGCACAACTGCCCTCCTGCCTAAATAAATAAATAAATAGTTAATAAGATTATATATGCCATAAATCCGTGTCTAGTAGGAAAACCGATGAATTCAAAATGTATTAGATGGTGTAAAATGTTAATCAGTAAATGTATTAGTCCTTTCTTAAGGCAGCATTGTATTAAAATCTGTAAAAGCTCAATCTGTCATTAGGTTAAGATGAACACTTTACTTGGACACCTTTCTATAGCAGTAGAAATAAAAATGTTTCTGCAACGCTCCCAGTCCCAGCACCAGCCCAGCGCCAAGCAGTGGGATCAGGAGCTGGGGATATACGGACCCTGGGGAATTGCGTGGTGGGAAAGGGATACCGAGATCAGGGGTGTGACGACACAGAACTAAGTCTCCCGCTCAAGAACCCCCAGCCAAGTCCCCCCTTCCTCCTCCGGGTATGTGTCGGAATTACGTCCCTCGCTGCGCATGGGCCTGGACCTACAGTGGATAGGTCCCGGGGTCCTGCAGTCGGCCCTGTCCCCCAGCACATGAAGCACTGTATGGCTCTCGTCCTCGTGATGGCCCTTGCAGGAAAAAAATGCCCGAGTCCCCCGCGCTCAAGAGGAGTTCCAGCCACCGAATAACAGAATCTAGGGAGCATAGGCGGTCGGTGAAGGGCTAGAAGGAAGGCACGGTGGGAGTCCCTCTTGATGAGGCCCACAGGATCGGGTGGCGTCCTTTGGAAAGTCCTTTGCAGGCCGGGAAGCTGGGTGCCCAGGCCCAGCGGTTGGGGTGCGCGACCCCTACGCAGGGGAAATTCACACAGTCTCCAGGGAAGCCTTCCAGAGAAGCTATGGGAGGCCAGAGGTTGTGGTTAGGGCAGGTCCACAGGGCAAAACAACCCCCCACCCCATCTCCTCTTTTCACCTCCCCTCTGTCCTCTAGTCCTGGATTTTCCACCACACTCCCTACACCCCAAGGCGCCCCCTTCCCTGCCTCAGTCTTTCCCAGCTCATCACAAGTATCCCAGGGATCCCTGGGTCCCCTCAAGAACAGCAGCAGAAGCAGTTGCAGAAACAGAGCCAGTTGGGATGTGGTGGGAAAAGGTGTTAAGTGAATCAGCGGGGAAAACCGGAGGGAAACTGGGGGTGGAAGGTGGGAGGGTCTGGGGACTCAGATAAGAGCAGAGGTGGGGTGGCCAGCGGGGGTGGGGGGAGGAGGGAGGACACTTTATGAATCCTTCAGGCACTCTCACAGTTTTCCAACAGTGCTCACTTAAAATGTGTGCTGGGACCGTGTTTACACAACAATTTCGCCTACTTAACTTCAGCATTGCTGTGGCTGAGAACACCACGAATCTGGAGCTTGGCTACTTGAGATAAAATTCTGATTTTCTGATCTAGTAACTGCATGATGTGGGCAGTCATTTAAGCTCTCTGGGCCTGTTTGCTCATCTGTAAAATGGAGTAAAAAAAAAATTTCTGGCAGTTTTCTTGATTATTAAACACATTGAGAAATCTTTGCTTTGTTTATATTGGTTTGGAGTAAAGAAAAAATAAAATTAATTAAATAGAAATTGGTTTCGATGGTTCCCCAAATCATCCATTCCTCTATCCATATTAAATACGCAGTGACTAACCTGGTTGTACTTGCTGAGACAGGTCATGTTACACAGGTAATACATAAAACATGGTTGAATATAGACAACACAAATGCTGTGTTGCAAGAAACTTCTGTGGACATCATTAGGAAATTCTTACTCTTTCCTTCCTTCCTGCCCTCTGTCTGTTTTCTGAACTATTACATATTTGCCAGAAGATCCTGGAGATGTTTCATTGCAAGCAAGACTGCCTGGTAGCTGGGTAGCAATGCAATGGTGAAGAGTTTTCAGAGATTTTAGGTGGATTTACCCTCATTCTTTAATTAATCAATCAATTCAACACAATATGTCAAGTTTCTCCTCTGGGCCAAATATTGGGTTGCTTGATGAAGATTCCGATGAGTCTGAGGCTGGGCATGGTAGCTTGTACCTCTAATCTCAGCACTTTGGGAAGCTGAGGTGGGAGGAACACTTGAGGCAAGGAGTTTGAGACCAGCTTGGGCCACATAATGAGACCTCCATCTCGAAGAAATGTTTTAAAATTATCTAGGTGTGGTAGTGCATGCCTATAGTCTCACTTACTTGGGAGGCAGAGGCAGAAGAATTGCTTATGTCCAGGAGTTAAAGGTTTGAGACTACATTGAGCCATGATTGCACTGCTGCACTCCTCCCTAAGTGACAGAGAGAGTTCTTGTCTGTAAGCAAATAAACAAAAAGACATTCCTATTTTTAAAAAGAGCTGTAACATGAACAAAGATATATGAATGTCCAAATGAATTCACAAAAATATCTTAAAATCATTAATCATTAGGAAAATGTAAATTAATACCATGAAGAATTCCACTTCATAAGCACTAGAATGGCTACAATGTAGAAGTCTGACAATGCCAAATGTTGGTGAGAATGTGGAGCCACTGGAACTCTCTGGAGTTTCAGTTCCAGTTTCACTGGAACAACGTTGTTGTTAGAAATGTAAAATAAAGCTGGGCATGGTGGTTCATGCCTATTTAATACCTACACTTTGGGAGATGTAGGCAAGAGAATTGCCTGAGTCCAGGGGTTCAAGACCAGTCTGGGCAACTTGGCAAGACCGCGTTTCTACAATAAATCAGAAAATTAGCCGGGCATGGTGGTGGGCACCTGTGGTTCCAGCATTATAATATTTAATTAAAAATTTCACACACACACAAAAATAGAAAGAATTGTACAGTTATTCCCCCTATATCCATAGTGCATTATCTAGATTTAAACATTATTAAAGTAAACATCACAAAATTTTGACAATGTTTGTATATATATATACATATACTGAAATAATATTTCAGTAGTTATATTTATATTATATATAATAATATTTCAGCAATTATATTTATCATAATAGCTATTAAATGTATTGGGATTTATTATTACACTGATTATACCTGCATAAATTAACAATTATTCATTAATATTATCTTTTTTGTGTGTGTGAAATTTTTTTATTTTTTATTGCAAAAAATTTTTCATTTTAAGATGTGGGATACAATTCAGGGTTAGGTATACAAATATTCATTATGCAGGTGCCCTTGTTGATGAGGTGTTCTCCCCTCTCCCCCAGCAGATTCCCACTACTGCTAATTCTTTTCTTATAGTATTACTATAATTGTTCAAGGTTCATTTATGAGTGAGAACATGTGACACTCAGTTATTTGTTTCTGTGAAATATCACTCAGTACTATAGACTGTAAGTCC
Source organism: Carlito syrichta (assembly GCF_000164805.1). NCBI lineage: Eukaryota > Metazoa > Chordata > Mammalia > Primates > Tarsiidae > Carlito > Carlito syrichta. Next base: position 286,664 of record NW_007246429.1, read on the forward strand.
ATTCAAGTTGCTGTGAAGTTCATAATTTTGTCCCTCTTTATGGCTGCGTAATATTCCGTCATATATATGTACCACATTTTTTTTCTTTTATCCACTCAATGCTTAATTTCTTAATCCCCAAACTTCATTTATTTATTTATTTTAGCAACGAGGTCTTGCTATGTTGGCCAGGCTGGTCGTGCTCTCCTGGCCTCAAGCAATCTTCTTGTCTTGGTGTCCCAAAGTGCTGGCATTATGGTGTGAGCCACTGTGCCTGGCCCCAGATTTCTTTTTATCTCAGTTAAGATTCAGTCAAGAAGTGTTTTGTTACACCTTTTTAGTATCATTTACTTTAACACAGTTAGCTTGCTCTCTCATGGCATCCATTTTCCCGTGTCACCAAACCAGATGTGGAGTCCCATATTGTGGATTTTCTGTTTCCTCGTAGTATTATTCACCTTGTTACTTGATCCCTTTACTTTTTGTAAAGTGGAATCTTCAACAAGGGCTTGATTAGATTCAGGTTAAAATCTCTGGCAGGAATCATTCATAGGTAAATCTATGGTAGTTAATATTGCATCACATCAGGGATCCTATTATGTCAGATTGTCCCGTTGTTAGTGATACCAAATTTGTTTCCTCAGCTAAGGTGGTAACAGTGAGATCTCTCCATTGTAAAGTTGCAGTTTTCTTTTTGCAATTTACAAGCAATGGTTTCAGCATCCAGTAATGATCACTACTAGATTCTGTTGTTTCTTTAGCAGTGAGATACCATTTTAAACCTACTAGATTGGCAAACATTTTAAAAATCTAATAACACCAAGGGTTAATGGAAGCGCAAAGCTATAAGACTATTATTTATTGTTGGTAGGAATATAAGTTGATCCAACCATTTTGGAAGTTCATTTGTCATTATCTGGTAAAGCTGAAGAGGTTTGTACTTTATGATCCATTCTCTCTACCTCTCTCTTAAGAGAAACTCTCACACGAGGGTACAAGGAAATGTACACTAGAATTTTCATAGCAGTATCGGTTTGTAAGAGCAAAACTTGAAAACAAATCCAAATGTGCATCAAAAAGCACAGTATGGATAAATAAAGGGTTGCATAGTCAAACAATAGCCAATAGCATACTGCAAAACAGTGGTATTGAATGACCTAATGCCACAAGCATCATCCTGATCACAAGCATCATCCTGATGAATCTCCCATTACACACACACACACACACACACACACACACACACACACACACACACGTTTTAGAAGAAAATATGCAGGATTTTTGACTAAAGATGCAGGAATTAACATACATATTTACCTCTACTCTTAATCAAAATTCCACTGAAATAGCAATTTTTTAAAAGGCACAGGTATTTGCACAAAGACATACAGAAGAGAAGAGTAGACAGAAGCAATAAAAGAATAAAATGATTTAAACTGAAAAAGCTACTCTTAAACTGGCAGAGAAAATGCAAAGAAGCATTGTATATGTTCTCCAAAACACACAAAGAGTCCAGGAATTGGTGGCACCAAGTATCTTTTGATGTAGAAGTAAATATGGGTTAAAGAAAGAAAAGTTGGTTTCAATTCTGCTTTAAACCACACAGCATGGTGACTGTCCCACTCTATTCTGGCAGAATATTGAGGGAGTAAAACAAAGGACATGGGTATAGGGAGTGGAAGAGTGGAGGTTATAGCACAAATTCAACATTGGACAGGTAGGGCACTGGATTCTAGGATGCCTGTGAAAATAGCTCAGGTATTCAAAAATGGCACACAGCCATGAAGGCCTGCACAGGTTTGACAGACTGGTAGAAAGGAGGAGACATTCAACATACTAGAAATCTGAGGAGGACAAACAGGAATAGTGAGAGTGAGTGAGGGAGAGAGTGATTTGCGGCTGTAAGGCAAGACTGCAGAGGTAAAGCTCTAGGTGATGGGCAAACCTTAGGTTTCCCTTCAAAAAAATCTTGTTGAGAAGCATTTCCCAAGGACCAGAATCTGAGACCTTAGGGTGATGGCTTTCACTATCTCCCTGTTCTTTCAATAAGGGTCAACAGAGAAAAGCTATTCTGGAAAGAATCTTTGTGGGTGTAATATGAGCAAAATGAGCAAAATTGCAAGAACTACTGTTGTAACAGGAAGTAGTGATGGTATAAGATGTAGCTTTCACAAGCAGAAGAAACCCTGCTGCATCTGGTTTGTCCTATATAGTGTTAGAGCATTGGCTGCCATGTCAGCAAGCCTGTCTGACTTGATACAGGGTCTTGACTTTACCAACACCTGGAGGACGTCTTTAACCTAGCAAGAGGAAAAATGAGCTTAGAATGACAGGCATTATATCCTGAAAGACCTGGATCATGGGTTCTCTTTTCTTTTTTTCTGACTTAAAAGATTACTCTGAAATAATTACAAAATCACAGAACATTGCAAAGATAGTCCAGAGAGGTCCTAGTTTCTCTCTAGTGGATTTCAAAGTGGCTCTCAGACCAGTGGCATCAGAATAGATGCTTTTTAGAAATGCAAATAACTTGAGACCCATCCCAAACCTACTGAATCGGAAGTTCTTGGAGTGGAGCCCAGCAATACGTGTTTTTAAAAGCTCTCCAGGTCGGCATACAACAGTTTGAGGATCACTGACCTAAATGTGTTTTTTATTTTTATTTTGAGTCAGTGTCTCATTCTGTCTCCTAGGCTGGAGTGCAAGTGACATGATTATGGCTGACCACAGACTCTACCTCCTGGAGAAGCGGAAGGCAATACTTCCACTTCAGCCTCTCAAGTAGCTGGGACTACAGGCGTGTACCACCACGACCAAATAATTTTTTGATTTATTGTAGAGTGCAGTTTTGCTATGTTACCCAGGCTAGTCTCAAACTCCTGAGCCCATGTGAGCCTTTTGCCTCATCCCAAAGTGCTGGGATTATAGGTCTGAGTCAGCATGTCCAACCCGATGTAATTTTTTAAATAGTCAATTTAAGCATTCATAGCCACAAGTAATTGTGTGCAGACACTATAAATAAAGTTGATGCTAATTTATACCCTCTGTTGCATAAAGTGTTCATGAAATTCCTTTGTCTTGCAATTCTCTTTCTGGGTTGGGAGGAACGTTTCCCTTGAATCCTTTATGTGTCTGTGCTACTTATTCCCTTATTGGTCTTACTGAAAGACATTAAAACAACTCAGAAATTTTTATAGCAATGCAGAGGATTCAAAAATCTGCATTGCGCTCTTTCAAAACAAAAATTATGTCACAATTATCTTTTTTTTAAAAATTATTTTAACAGCTTTATTGAAATACAGCCCACATGGGTCAGGAGTGGTGGTTCATGACTGTAATCCCAGCACTTTGGGAAACTGAGGCCGGAGGATCACTTGTCCAGGAGTTCTAGACCAACCTGAGCTATAAAGCGAGACCTGTCTCTATAAAAAAGAGAAAAAAGTTAGCTGAGTGTGGTGTTGTGTGCCCATAGTCCCAGCTACTTGAGAGGCTGAAGCAGGAGGATCACTTGAACCCAGGAGTTTGAGGCCTCAGTGAACTGTGTCTGTGCCACTGCACTCCAATCTCAGTGACAGAATGTAACCCTGTCTCAAAAATAAATAAATACATAAATAGTCCACGTATCATATAATTCACTCTGTGAATAATAGATATATAATATCCACTATTATATTCTATACTATTATATTATAATAGTAGCCCTTCTTTCCAATTTTTAGTGTATTCACAGAGTTGTAAAATCACGACTACAATCTATTTTAAAACAATTTTATCATCCCCAAAAGAAATCTTTTTTTTTTTTTTTTTTGAGGCAAAGTCTCACTTTGTTGCTCAGGCTAGAGTGCAGTGATGCAATCATGGCTCACCACAGTGTTGAGGCTGCAGTGATCCTCCTGGGCTGGGCTGCAGTGATCCTCCTACCTCATGCCTCAGCCTCCTGAATAGACACCACCATGCGCCACCATGCCAGGCTATTTGACTTTTTGTAGAGATGAGCTCTCACTATGTTGCCCAGGATGGTTTGAAACTCCTGAGCTCAAGCAATCTTCCCACCTCGGTCTCTCAAAGTGCTGGGTTTACAGGCATGAACCACTGAGCCCACCTCCAAAAGGAAATCTTATACCTATTAGTAGTCACTCCTCATTTCCTCTCAAATCCTCTAGCCTTAGGTTATTAGTAACCTAGTTTCTATTCCTATAGATTTGCCCAGTATGGACATTTCCTGTAATGTCATACAGAATGATGTTTTGTGACTGACTTCTTTCACTTAGTATAATGTCTTCAAGATTCATCCAGTATTACAGCATGTACCAGTACTTTATTCCTGTTAATTGCTTAATATTCCATTATATGGATATAGAGTAGCTTCCTCTTATCCAATGGGGATACGTTCCAAGATCCCCAGTGACTGCTTGAAACTGCAGATAATACCAAACCCTACATGTACAATGTTTTTTCCTGTGCGAACATGCCTATGATGACGTTTAATTTATAAATGGGGCACAGTAAGAGAGGAAAAACAATAGTTAATAATAAAATAGAAGAATTATAATAATATACCAGCATCTCTTGTACTTTGGGACCATTAGTAAGTAAACTAACGGTTACTTGAATACCAGCTCTGTGATACAGGGACAATTGGTCTGATAAGTTATGGAGTGACTAATGGGCAGGTAGTGTAGACAGTATGGCTATGTTGGTCAAAGGGACGATTCAATTCCTGGGTGGGATGGAGTGGGATGGCATGAGGTTTCATCATGCTATTCAGAACAGCGCACAATTTAAAACTTATAAATTGTTTATTTCTGGAATTTCCATTTAATATTTTTAGACTGCAGTTGACTGAGGGTAACCAAAACTGTGGAAAGTGAAACTGCAGATAAGGGGAACTACTGTACTACATATTGTTTATCTGTTCATTAATTGATGGACATTTGGGTTGTTTTCACTTTTTGGCTATTATGAATAATGCTGCTGAGAACATTTGTGTACAAGTTTTTGTGCACACATATTTTCATTTCTGTTGGGCAGTACTTAGGAGTGGTAACTCTATATTTAACCTTTTAAAGAACTATCAGACTGTTTTCCAAAGTTGTTGTACCATTTTACCTTCCCAGCACCAGATCATGAGAGTTTCAGTTTCTCTATGTCCTGTCAACACTTCCTATTGTCTGCCTTGTACATTACAACCATTCTAGTGGGGGGGGGGGGGGGTGGGGAGGTGGGGGTGAGGTGGGGGTGTGAAGTGGTATCTTGCTGTGGTTTTTATTTGAACTTCCCTGAGGGCTAATGATGTTGAGCATTGCCTTTGTAGTTACTGGTCATTTGTAAATCTTTGCAGAAGTGCTCATTAAGATTCTTGCTTGCTTTTTAATTGTGTTATTTGCACTAGTATCATTGAGTTGTAAAAGCTCTTTTTATATTCTAGATAGAAGTCTCTTATCAATGTATGATTTGCAAATATTTTCTCTCATTCTGTTGATTGCCTTTTCACTTTCTTTGTGGTATCCTATATTAGTTTCCTAGAGTTGCTGTAACAAGATATAACAGACTGGTTGCTTAAACAGAAATTAATTTTCTTATAGTTCTGGAGACTAGAAATTTGACATCAAGCTGTTGGTGGGGTTGGTTCCTTCTGAGGGCCATCAGGAAAGGTTTTGTTCCAGACCTCTATCTTTGGCTTCTAAGTGACTGCTTTCTTCCTGTCTTCACATTGTATTCCTTCTGTATATATCCGTGTTCAAATTTTCTCTTCTCATAAGGATGCAATTCAAATTGAATTAGGACCCACCCTAATGACTTATTTTTAATTCATTTACCACTGTAACGATCTTGTTTTCAAATATGATCATATTCAAAGTTACCAGGTGTTAAGACTTCCACAAATAAATTTTGGGGGCACACAAGTTCAGTCCACAATATGTCCTTTGAAGCACAGAATTTTCTGTTTTGAGGAAGTTCAGTTGATCTATTTTTGCTTTTGTTTCTTATGCTTTTGGTTTCTTTAAGAAATCATTGCCTAACAAGTCGTGAAGATTTGCCCTACATTTTCTGCCAAGAGTTTTAAAGTTTTAGCTCTGATGTTTAAGTCTTTGATCCATTTTGAATTAACTTTTGTGCATGATGAGAGCCCAACTTCATTCTTTTGCATGTTAGATATTCAACTGTCTCAGAACCATTTACTGAATTATTAGCATCTTTGCTGAATATTAAACTATAAATGTGGAATTTACTTCTAGATTCTCAATTCTATTCCATTGTTCTATATATGCATCTTTTTGCCAGTGCCACATTATCTTGATTATTGTAGCTTTGTAGTAAATTTTAAAATTGGGAAGTGAGTCTTCCAACTTTGTTATCAAGATTGTTTTGATTCTTTGGGATCCTTTGCAATTCCATGTGAATCTTAGGATCAGTTTGTCAATCCAAAAAAGAAATTATGTTCTTGGTTCATTTTCTCTATTAAGGTTTATGTATTTTTCTTATTTATTTTTGAGCTCTTCATGTATTTGGATACACATCTATAGTTGATTAGACACTATAAATATCTCCAGCTTGTCTTTGCCTTGTAAATGATTCTTTAGTTTTATAGACATTTTTGCAATTTAATGTACATTAAATTTAATGTGCTCAAACTTATTAATCATTTTCTTCTGTGATTTATAATTATTATACCTTATAAATGTGTCTCTATTCTCACACTGTCCTTGAAATCTACTTTAATGTTATTTATACAGTTATCTCTGTATTATTTGGATAAGTGCTGGTCTGATTTTTTTATTTTATCCTTTTATTTTCAACCTTTCTGAGTTCCTAATGATTTAGATATCTTCTCTCTCTCTCTCTCTCTCTCTGAGTTGGAGTCTCACTCTGTTGCCCAGGCTGGAGTGCAGTGCCGTGCTAATGGCCACCACAGCCTCGACCTGCTGGGCTCAAGTGATCCTTCTGCCTCAGCTTTTCAAGTAGCTGGAATCATAGGCACATGCCACTATGCCTGGCTAATTTTTTGTTTATTGTAGAGACGAGGTCTTATCAAGTTGCCCAGGCTGGTCTCAATCCGCTGGACTCAGGCAATCCTCTTGCCTCAGCCTCCCAAAGTGCTGGAATTACAAACTTGAGCCACCATGCCTGACCAGGAGGGTCTCTTAAAAACAGCGTACACCTGGATTTTAAAAATTTCTATATGATCATTTTTGTCTAGTAAGTGGTAAATTTAGTCTAGGTATATACCTTAAAATTAATCAAGTTTCCCCCCTTAGTTTTCTACTATTCTTTATACTGGCTTAAGGGTATATATTATATTCTGTTTCCTTAATCTTAAAAAATGTAACATATACGCCTCATCAACAAGGGTACTTGCATAATGAACATTTATATCCCTAACCCTGAATTGTACTCCACATCTTTAAAATAAAACATTTTTTAAAAAGTAACAGGTACAATTGATTTAATTAAGTCTAAAGTTTGTCCATGTCTCTTCTCTCAAGGGCACTACCAGTCCAAATTTAGCACTTTTGTGAAAAATTTTAAAAAGTGATGCTGGTGATGATTTCTTGGTTGTATGCTTATGTCAAACCATAACAAATTGTATACTTGAGACATGGACAATTGTAATATTTTAATTATACATCAACAAAAGTCTTAAAGAAAAAGAAAAAAAGGTAGACAAAGCCCCATGTTGGAGCACACGAATAGGTGAGTTATGCATGGGCTGAATTTCAGCCTCATTTGCTTCTTGGCCAGGTACCACTGTGTATGGTACAATCACCACACCCATATATACTGTCTCTGCATTATCTTTCTGAACTATACAAACACATGAACTATCTCTGATAATCTGCCTCCTGCCTAACATGGCACTTATAGTTTGGCTGTTTGTTCTCCTCTAATCTCATGTTGAAGTCAAATCCCATTATTGGAGGTGTGTTCTAATGAGAGGTGTGTGGGTCATGGGAATGGATTAATGCCCTGAATGGGATGAGTAAGTTGTCACTCTTAGTTCCCATGAGAGCTGGTTGTTAAAAGTTTTGGCTGGGTGTGGTTGCTTATGCCTGTAATCACAGCAATTTAGGAGGCCAAGGCGGGAAGTTTGCTTGAGCCCAGGAGTTGGAGATCAGCTTGGGCCACAAAGTGAGACGTCATCTCTACAAAACAAAATTAAAAAAACTAGCAAGGCCTGGTAGTACATGCCTGTAGTCCCAGCTACTCAGGAGGCTGAGGCAGAAGGATTACCTGAGTCCAGGAGGTGGAGGCTGCTGTGAGCTGTGATTGTACCACCGCACTCCAGTATGGGCAACAGAGTGAGACCCCAACTCAAATTTTTGATACAATATATCAAAAATTAGCCAGGCGTGGTAGCCTGCACCTGTAGTTCTGGCTACTTGGAAGGCAGAGGTGAAGGCTCCCAGGAACCCAGCAGGTTGATGCTAGGGTGGTCATGAGTGTGCCACTGCATTCCAGCCTGGCCAGCAGAGAAAGACTCAAAAAAAAAAAAGAAAGAAAGATTTCCAGTAGTCTAATTGTTGTTCCTTTGTAAGTTATCAGCTTGCCTTGATAATTATCTTTAAAATTTTTCTGACTTTCTTGTTCTAAGTTTGATCACAGTGTTATCTGGATGTTGATTTATTTGTATTTATACTGCCTTAAGTCATTACACTTCTTGAACTTAAGAATTTATGGCTTTTCTCACTACTGGAAAATTCTTAGCTATCTACTACCTCCTTGAATTGCTTCACCTCCTTGTCACAATCTAGAATGCCTATCAGACATATATATTAGCGTTGGGAAAGACAGTCTCACATGCACAGATTTTTGACCTCGATTTGACTACAGAAGAATGGGTCTTGGACCTGAAACACTTCTTACCAAGAGATAAAGAGTTCTCACAGTTTGTACCGGGCTTATCCCCTTGTATGGAAATATCTTTCCTGGCTTCAGGCTTGATGAAAATTCCTTTGTTCTGCTTAAGGGTGTACATCAATGGTTCTCAGGCAGACACTCAACTTTCAGTATTTTAGACTCCATGGGGAAGGGGTTTGCTCTTTCCACTGTGGCCAGATGTGTGTGTGTAGGGATACACCTGGGCCAATTGCCCTGTGTCAGCTGCCAGGAGGGACCTACTGGCCACAGGAGACAAGCATACACTATTGAAGCTGATCCTGTTTCATCTTTTCTCTATGTAAGTAAAGTATTGTTCCATCCAGTGCTTGACTGCATTATTTTTCCTTGGTGACTCTGATGCTAAGATGCAGAGGGCTTGGTAGTTGGTGCATGGTTGAAATGGCTTGAAAAGTAGGCCATTTAGCTGGGCTTGGTGGCTCAACCTGTAATCCCGCGCCTTTGGGAGGCTGAGGTGAGTGGATTGCCTGAGCCCATGGGTTCGAGACCCGCCTGGGCAGCGAAACCCCATCTCTGCAATAAATAAATAAAAAAAAAAAAAATCAGCTGGGCGTGGTAGTGCATGCCTGTAATTCCGGCTACTCGGAAGGCTGAGGCGGAAGGCTCGCCAGAGCCCAGCAGGTCAAGGCTGCGGTGGCCTGGAGTGGCCACTGCACTCCAGTCTGGGCGACAGAGTGAGACTAACTCAAAAAAGAAAAAAAAAAAAGAAAAGTAGGCCATTTTATTCTGTACTTCACTATGTCCCTTAAACTTTCATATTTTCTCTCTTTAGCTCTTTGCATTACATTTTGAGTGATTTCTTCCGATCTATTTTTTATTTCAATAATTCTCTCTTCATCTATGTTTTATCTGGTATTTAAGGTGTCTCTTGAGTTTTAAATTTTAGCAACTGGAATTGTAAATGAATCACCTATGAAAGTAATATTTTTTTCTCTTTTGTTCACTGATGTGTCCTCAATGGCTAGAATGTGCTTGGCACTCAAAACTTATTGAGTGAATAAATGTACTTTTTATTTCTAGAGTTATATGTAACTAAAATTTGTTATTTTTTAAACAATCTTTCTTATGCTTTTTATTCTTTCTTTTGTATCTTTAAACTCACTTGTTTTTTACCCTATATACAAAAGTTCTTAGAGTATAATCCTGCCATTTTTTAACTGCATACTCTCATGATTGATTATTTCTTTATATGTTTTGTTATTTTTGCTTGTAGCCTCATTTTTAGTAGAGCCTTATTTGTGAGGCTCTTATGCTGCTGGGATTGAAGGCACAGCCCTCCAGGAAGGTTTTCATTTTCTTTGCTAGGTACTTGAGGGATATTGATGACCAGGGACCACTCTTTGATTTTTATATTTGAACCTCAGGATGCACACAATTTGAAAATTGAAAGACTATGCACATAGACTGCCTTTTCCAACACTAAGATATATGTCTGATAGGAATTTCAGATGGAAAGGCAAGAAGAAGAGGCATTTGTTCAAGACTGTGTGTGGTCTACCTAAAAAAAATATAATAAACATTCACAAAATCTGGATTCAAACCAGAAGCTATAACATTGAAAATAATCTACTTCTAATACATGCGTTCTAGCATATGCCTTCTGCATCTCTGCACCTGAGGTAACCATTATAAATTCCATATTTAATATTTCTTTGCATATATTCCCCCAAAATAGGAATATATATGTAAATTCCCCCAAAATAGGAATATATAGTATATTCCTAAAAAATAGGAATATATATGTATATTCCTAAAAAATAGGAATATATATGTATATTCCTAAAAAATAGGAATATATATGTATATTCCTAAAAAATTAACAGAGTATTATGCTGTGTATAATCTATAATCTTTTGGAATTTGCCCTTTTTATTTAATGCCTTATTGCTAATAGTCATCTACATTGGTGAGTGTCACTACAGTTCATTAGTTTTGACTGCTATGTAAAATTTAATTGCATGAATGTCACAAAGTTTATTTTGTCCCTTGTTTCACTGAGGAATATTTGGATTTTTCAGATGTTTGCTATTGTGAGGAATGCTGTTATGAACATTTGTATATGTCTTATATCTCTCATTGTCCGTATGCTACTCTCTATCTTGGGCATTAACTTACAGTAGGATTTCTGGGTCATATGTGTAGACTACATAAATTTTCAACTTCAGGAGATAATGCCAAACCATTTTCCAAAGTGACTGTGCAAATTTATATTCCCGCTAGCAGTGTATAAATGATCCTGAGGATCCACATCTCTTCTCCCATGCTCATTATCACACTTTTAAATCTTTGTCTCGCAAATCACTAGGGAGTACCTTTTACTTTCAAGTATTGGCTCAAGGACTACATGGGCAGAGAGCACTCATGCCCTTAATTCACAGGAATAGTAGGCTTGTGCTACAAATTCTCAGGGGAGACTTTTTCCTCTTACTGGGACACAGGCTAAAACAGATGAGTCTTTTTTTTTTAGGATGTGGGTAGGAAGCACATTGCTTTCTACTCCACTCTTCCACTCTTATCATGTTTGTAATACCAGCCTCATAAGGACAGAAGGCCTTTTCTCCTTTCATTGTGATGTGTTAAAAGTCAGGCCCTGGGTTACTGAGGCCAAGTCTCCAAGTCAGGCTTAGCTTCAGAATGTGATGATTACTCTCGTTATCTCTCTTTATTTTTGGCCCCTGGAGATTTCCTTTACTTTTCTGGTCAGCTGTGCGTTTAAAAGAATGCTTACTATATTTTATACAAGCTCTTTTAGAGCTTTTGTAGAGGAAATGATTTCAGGTTATCTAGTCTGCCATTTCTGGAAATGGAAATCTCGGTGGTATCCCCTTGCTTCTAAGCTGCTAGCACATGTGCACTATAATGCAGAAATTCCTGGAGTTTCTTCTCCATCACCGCACAGAGGAATAGGGACCTCTGCCAAGGGAAAATGTCTCCTTCTGTGTTGGGTTGGGTGCTCTGTGTCTGGGCCTCTGCCTTTCATTCTGCCATAGAGAGGGAATCTGCTCCATAGATGGCCATGTGAATCACTCTCAAGTTCTTTCTTAGCATGCTCAGGATAATGACCCTGGGACCCAGCCTGGGTCCACTCTTCACCAGTGTTTGGAACCTCTCACCGGCCCAAGACCTTTCTGGTTTGATGGCTCAAATATTATCCATAATGATTAAAACTGAAAGTTATAGCCGGGCGCAGTGGCTCACGCCTATAATCCCAGTACTTTGGGAGGCGGAGGCAAGAGGATTGTCTGAGTCCACGGGTTCGAGACCAGCCTAGGCAACAAGGCGAGACCTCATCTCTACAATAAATAAATAAATAAAAATTAGCCAGTCTTGGTGGTGCATACCTGTAGTTCCAGCTACTTGGAAGGTTGAGGTGGAAGGATTGCCTGAGCCTAGCAGGTTGAGGTGCCACTACATTCCAGTCTGGGCACAGAGTGAGACTCTAACTCAAACAAAACAAAACAAAACAAAAAACCCAAACAAAACAATAACAACGAAAAACAAAACTGGAAATTACTGCTTAAGTCCATGCTAGTGGGCCAATAAGGATTAGAGTTGGCTGAGAAACCATGTGTTTGGCAGGGTGGAAGAATGCGAAGTTGCCTACCTGGGAAACTACAAAAAATATGGTGATAATAGAAGCAATATGTGGAAAGCTGTTCTTTATCTTATGAGGTCGTTATTGTTATTTATCACAGCTCGCACACTGATATAAATTTTAAAGAAGGTCAGGTACCATGGCACTTACCTGTAGACCCAGCTGCTCGGGAGGCTGAGGCAGAAAATTGCTTGCACTCAGGAGTTTGAGACCAGATTGGGCAACATATTGAGACCCTATCTCTAAAAAGAAAACAAAAAAAGAAAGAAGAAAAAAAGAAAGCTTAGGAAGGTTAAATTAGTTGCTGAAAATCACCCAGTTAGAAAATGACTGAGAAAAGGAGGTAGGCTATCTATGAAACCTTGAGCATCAGATTTCGTGAGAATCAGAATTCTAGACCCTTTGATAATTTGTCATTTTGTCTTGAGTGCCCCTTCTTGAGGCCTTTGTTTATACGAGTACCCTTTATTGTTAATACGAAGTACGGTACTTCAGTATGAATGCACATTGTCACATTGTCTCACCTGCAGGACTGGGCCATGACTACAATCTCCCCATCAGATCTTGATTTCTTCCAGTCAGATGCTGACATTGCCAGGTTTCTCCCTGGAACCCTTAATACTTCTATTTATACCACTACAGCTGTGTATGAATATGAATTCTAGCCCAATAATGGGGGGAGGGGAGGATGGAAAGTCCACCAAATATGCAGAAGGGTGAAAAGAGATTGACAACTCAAACAAGTACAGGGTGACTTGGGGACAGAGAATTGAAGAACAGAGTGCAAGGAACCTGAAACCTTGCAGATGTAACTAGAGACAGGATCAGGGTAAGATTTCTTTTTTGTAAATAGGTTGAGGCTTCCCTTCCCTGATCACTTCTGCCTGCTTCAGAATCTACTTCTTTAGAACCCCGTCTTACTGTGCTCATTGTCATAATCACTTGCGATGTCCTTGGTACACTTCTCTCACTGTGGTCCTGAGCTACGTTATTGAGGTGATTAATTGCTGAACATTTAACCAATTTGTATCTTGGATTTCCAATTAAGTCATAAGAAAACTATCCTCAAGGAGTATACTCATTCATCCATTTGGCTTAGTTCATTCATTACTACAGCCTTAAATGCTGAAAAAACTTCAAAAATCTTCTTGTCCAATCATCTCATTTTACAAATGAGGAAATTGAGGTTCAAACTAGAGGAGTGACTTGTAGAAGGATCTAAAAGAGTAGTTCTTGGTACCCAAAGAAAGATCAACTACTGGTGACATTGAGTAGACTTGACGTTCTTAGTTACTAGAGAAAACACTCAAAGTTCCCTTCTTCAATGGCAAGAATCTACAGCACAACACAGAAACCTCAGTATACATACTGTAGTCACTTGTGTGGAGTAGCAGAAGAAAGGAGTTATTTCCTAACATACACCAAACCTAGAGGGCAACTTCAAGCCTTTGGTGGCTCAGGATAGCATGCCTAAATTTCTAAGAAAGAGCCCAGAACAAATCTTGTAGATCCTAATTTTATCATAAAAACTCAGAGAAGGAAGGAAAAGGTATCACCCCTATTTTACCTGCTTGGAGGGAGATGTTGCCCTAGGAGACTTGGGGATGAGGAAGATGTGAAGAATACACTTAAAGTGAAAATTGTGCCAGGATGGAGGGAGAAAGTTGAGTCTAAGAGGCAATGATTAGAAGCTGACCTTTCTCAGGGAGTCATTTCAACAGTCAACTCATCAATTAAAGCATATCATTGCACCAACATTTAATAACCTTGATGTATATAAATATACAAGATTTTTCATTGTAGAAATGTTTGTATAACAGCTTAACTGTCCATAATAGACAATTAGCCAATGAATTCTAATACCTCTAGAATGGAATATGATGTAAACAGTAGTCAGGATAAAGCAGTTCTATATTCATTGGCATAAAAAATCCCTATAAGTATTTTTTAGTGAAAAATACATAATTTACATAGAATATATAGATACTGCATATATTATATACAGTATATGCACATATATAATTAACATTTTACACGTGTGTGTGTGTGTGTGTGTGTGTGTGTGTGTGTAATGATTAGGATATGAGTTTAGGAAGAACTCAAGAGATTTCCAACAAAATTTTAGCAGTGGTTACTTCTGGTGGTTAGGATCTTGCTCTTTTATATTTTTTTCATAGTGTTCTGCATTGCTTGACTGTTCTACATAAGGTTTTCTACTATGGTCAAAAAAAATCAATGAAGGTATTTTAAAATCATGTTATTTTGTCTTATTGCTCTTCGTGAGAGCAGGTTGTTTGAAGAGAGGAAAGTCTGGAGAAGGGTTGGAATGTATCATACCTGTGGGTACTGGAGCAAAACCTGAGCTTATAAACCAGAAGTAGATGTGATTATCCCCACTTACAGACCTGTACAAGGAGGCCGAGGCTGTCCGACAGATTTTTTCTCACTTCCCATTAGATGTCTTGTCAGACTGTTTGATGTTCCAAGTATGCAATGTTCTGAATTTTATGCCTTTTTACCTGCTTAGAATGACTTCTCACTTGGCCAACTTTCATCAGTAATTTAAGTATCACCTCTACTTTAAAACCTCCCCGGGTAGGTCTATTCTTCCGGGTAGATATGGAATTGCAAGTAGTCACTTAGACGTCTACTAAATGAACTAGACTGTGGATAGTGATGGTGATTTTAACCGTGAAGGAGCCCCCAAAAGCACCCGATAGTGTTTAAGAATAGTAGATGCTATGGGCAGCAAGTAAACAAGAGAGCAAACAGTGGGGAGTAACAGCTGGGGCAGGTGAGTGGTTATGATACCCGACTTCCATGCAAGGTAGAAGAAAAATGCTCAAAATTCAATTCTCAAGTTAGATAAAAAATTTTGAACATTTAAAAAGTCACTCAACCTTGTCTTTAATAAATGTAATATACTATTTTTCACCCATTATATTGGCAATAAACAAAAAAGTTTTATGACACAGCATATCAATGATATTATGGACAAACAAGAACATCTGCTGGTGGGAGCAATGGTTTGGAAGGCAACTTGGCAATATCTGTCAAAATGTTAAATCCATTTATTTTGGCCAAGCAGTTCTACTAAGAATTTGTTCTACTCAAGCATACACGTGTATGAACTGACATGTGTGCAAGATTATTTATTGTAGCATTTTTTTGTACGCAGAATTTCATTAATAAAGAAAGAGTAAATACATTACAGAACATTCACACAGTGGAATACTCTGTAGTCTTTAAAAAGAATAAAGAATCTCTTTGTGTACTGACCTGAAATGATCTTTAAATGGAAAAAAAAGGAAAGTGCATAATAGTATTTATAATCTATTAAAAACTGTGAATAAAAATATATAGCACACCCAAGGGTATACAGAAGTGTAATCGTTTTCTAGAACTGCCATAATAAAGTATTACAGACTAGAATTATGAAAATCATTTTTCATAATTCTGGAGGCTACAAGTTTGAGATTAAGGTATTGGCAGGGTTGGTTTCTTCTGAGGCCTCTCTCTCTTGGGCTTGTGGATGACTGTCTCCCTGTGTCTTCACAAGGTCTTCCCTCTTGTGTGTCTCCTAATCTCCTCTTTTTATAAGGACACAGGTCATATTGGAGTAGGCCTCACCCTAATAGCCTTATTTAACCTTAATTGTCTCTCTATAGACTCTAAATGTACCCCAGTCACATTCTGAGGTCCTGGGGGTTGGGACTTCAACATATGAATTTAGGGAGAGGAAGGAGGCATAATTCAGCCTAACAACGATGTATACATATACGTTTGTAGATGCCTCTGGGAGGCTGACAACCCGTGGTGACCACGTTGCTTCTGTGGGAGGGGAACCATTGGGCCAGTAAACAGATGAGGGAGAGACATGCTTCCCACTCTTTTGTATCTTTTGAAATGTATATGCCATGCATGCAATACCTATTTGAAAACTTAGGTAAAAGTAAAGGGAAAAAATGAAGTCTCAATACTTTCTTTTCTGCTCTGTATTTAAATGTTCCTTATTTTATTTTCTTTGCAGATTAACATCTAGGTATTAAGCTAAGCCTGCATCCTTTTGAGTTTCTCTAACCTGGGAAAGCATTTGTTTTATGCAACCCCCAGCAACAACCTGCTGAGACTTGTCCCACATAAAACTACGTCATTTATCCTGGAACAGATTCCTCTATACCAACCACAAGGAGCAGCGGTGGAAATTCCTTTTATGGATCTCCCCCTTGATGTTCCGAGTGACTGGTCCATGCTTCTGATCCTCTTGCTCACTCACCCAGCCACCTTGGCCTCCTGGGGTACCTGAGAGACTGAACTAGGCAGAGTACTGCCTGAGGGCTTTTCTCTAGCTCTGGGTCTGTTCTTCCCCAGAGGTCCAGTGGTCCTCATCTCCTTGAAGATTTTGCTCAATCTCTCTTTCTCAAGAACACCTACCTTTGGTTTCTGAGTGACAGTTTACAATCTATTGCACTCCCATGCCACAGTTTAGTTGCATAAAAGTCAAAGGTAAGGTGTGAGGACCTCACATGGTACTTTTTGTTTGTTTATTAGAAAATTCCAAGACACGTTGTAACGTATTCCTTTTGAGATTTAAAAGCAAAAAACTTGAAACAAACTGGGCATCCAAAAAATGGGTAATTAATTACATGTATGTTGTTACTTCATAGACTACTATGTAACTAGCCATTGAAATGATGCTGTAACTCTATACTTATTGTCCTGGAAATGTATTCACATTCATTTATGATTCATCAAAGTAGGTTATTAAGTATATTGCATAATCAGATTTTTAATTTTTTTTTGAGTTGGAGTCTCACTCTGTCGCCCAGACTGGAGTGCAGTGGCTGCTCCTGGCCACCGCAGCCTCGACCTGCTGGGCTCCGGCGATCCTTCCGCCTCAGCCTTCCAAGTAGCTGGAATTACAGGCATGCGCTACCACGCCCAGCTGATTTTTAAAATTTATTTATTGTAGAGATGAGGTCTCGCTGCCCAGGCAGGTCTCGAACACGCAGGCTCAGGCAATCCACTCACCTCAGCCTCCCAAAGGCGCGGGATTACAGGCTGAGCCACCAAGCCCGGCTCGCATAATCAGATTTTATGGAAAATAAAAAATACTTACCAGTTCTGGCTACTGTATTTACATTTGTAACCTGTCCTCCTCTCTCCACCCTACTTTCCTACCTTAGTCCAAGTCCCATTCAATGCTCTACTTGTTATTTTTCTACAGCACTCATCTTCTCACACACTGATGATTTTTCTTGTCTGTCCCTCCACTAAAATGTCAGCTTCATGAGGTCAGGAATCTTTGCCTGATTCACACATGAATCCCAAGCACTTAGAAGTGTTCCCGGCACATATCAGACAGTCCACCAATATCTGTTGAATGACTGACTGAACAAATGAATGTCTGGTAATAATGTGCCTTTCTTTTGTGCTGAGGAAACATCAAACATCAACGTAGTGCCTGTTAGGAACCTGGAGACCTGCTGGACTCTGCATGCTTTCTAAAGGTGACCCTCAGGGAGATTTGCGGGTAATCATAGAAATTACTCCTCGACCCCCATTTCTAGTTGTTTTTTTTTTTGAGTTGGAGTCTCACTCTGTTACCCAGGTTGGAGTGCAGTGGCATACTCATGGCCACCCCAGCGTTGACCTGCTGGTTCTCTGGAGGTACTTCTACCTCAGCTTTACAAGTAGCAGGAACTACAGGAGTGTGCTACCACGCCCAACTGATTTTTTTTATTTTTTTATTTTTATTGTAGAGATGAGGTCTTGCCAAGTTGTCGAGGCTGTTCTCTAACCATGGGCTAGGTAATCTGCTCACCTCGGCCTTCCAAACTCCTGGTATTACAGACTTGAGCCACTGCAACTGGTCCCCATTTAATTCAAGTTTTCTTCAAGTTTAAATCAAGTTTTCTTGCGCAAGGGCAGGCCTGGTCAGTGTTCACCCTAAACTTTCTTTCTGAGACTCAGGTTTCACTGCCCCCTCTCCCCTGCCATCTCCCCTAAGTAATGAGACTCAGACCTCCATTTTTTTTTTTTTTGAGTTGGAGTCTCACTCTGTCACCCAGACTGGAGTGCAGTGGCCGCTCCTGGCCACCACAGCCTCGACCTGCTGGGGTCCGGCTATCCTTTCACCTCAGCCTTCCAAGTAGCTGGAACTATAGGCGTGGGCTACTACGCCCGGCTCATTTTGATTTATTGTAGAGATGAGGTCTCGCCAAGTTGCCCAGGCAGGTCTTGAACCCGCAGTCTCAGGCAATCCACTCACCTCAGCCTCTCAAAGGCGCGGGATTATGCTGAGCCACCGAGCCTGGTTTGGACCTCCATTTCTTATGACAAACAACAAATGTAGTCGCCTCACCTCAAGTGTCAGGCTTCCCCTGAGGCTCCTGCTATCTCATTCATCCTCACAACACCTCATGCTGTAGGTATGACACATACCCTCATTCTGCAGAAGGCTTATCAGTGGTTAGTGACTAGCTCAGGATTACCAACAAGGAATCAAGACCCCAGGAGCTTTTACACAATTTGAGACTTTCTGTCATAAACTGAGGTCCTTCTGGGAGAGCCTCTGTCCCTCCCCCATTATCTCTCTGTCTCCCACCATCTGCCCATCTACCTTTCTAAAAACAAAATCTACTTTACCCTTTTTAGAGGAATTTAATGTCCAAGGGTAGGGGGTTAACTGAGAACTGTGCTAGTCTCAGATAAATTTAGAGACAGAATCAGATTCTTGCAGAAGTTTCTTTCAGCAAACATCAGGAGAGCTCCTGTTAGGCACCTGGAGATGTGTTGGACTCTGGATTCTAAAAATAACTCTTAAGGAGACTTGCAGATAATCATAGAAATTACTCCTCAGGTCGGGTTTGGTGGCTCAGCCTGTAATCCTGCGCTTTGGGAGGCCAGGTGAGTGAATTGCCTGAGCCCGCGGGTTTGAGACCCACCTGGGCAACTTGGCAAGAACTCATCTCTACAATAAATAAAAAAAATTAGCCGGGCGTGGTAGTGTGCGCCCGTAGTTCCGGCTACTTGGAAGGCTGAGGCGGAAGGATCGCCAGAGCCCAGCTAATCGAGGCTGCAGTGGCCGGGAATGGCTACTGCACACCAGTCTGGGTGACAGAGTGAGACTCTAACTCAAAAAAAAAAAAAAGAAAGAAAGAAATTACTCCTCAAACCCTTGGCTGGGCACAGTGGCTCACACCTATAATCCCAGCACTTTGGGAGGTCAAGGCAGGAAGATTGCTTGGGCCCAGCAATTCGAATCAACCTGGCTAACATAGTAAGACAATCAAAAAATTAACCAGCTGTGGTGGCATGCACCTGCTGTCCCAGATACTTGGGAGGTTGAGGTGGGAGGATCCCTTGAGCCTGAGAGCCATGATCATAGCCCTCACTCCACCGGAGGGAGACCTCAACTAAAAAAAAAAAATCTCAGCTGAGCTCGGTGGCTCAGCCTGTAATCCTGCGCCTTTGGGGGGCTGAGGTGAGTGGATTGCCTAAACCCGTGGGTTCGAGACCTGCCTGGGTAACTTGGCGAGACCTCATCTCTACAATAAATCAAAAATTAGCTGGGCGTGGTGGCGCGCACCTGTTGTTCCAGCTACTTGGAAGACTGAGGCAGAAGGATCGCCGGAGCCCGGCAGGTCGAGGCCGCGGTGGCCGGGAGCGGCCACTGCACTCCAGTCTGGGTGACAGAGTGAGACTCCAACTCAAAAAAAAAATCTCCTCAAACTCCATTTCTAGTTTAATTCAAGTTTTCTTGGGCAAGGGCGGGCCTGGTCAGTGTTCACCCTGAAGCTGGGTGAGTGAGAGGTGTCCAAGGTTCAAAAAGTCCCAATTTTCTTGACGGTTAGTGATTTCAGGTTATTTGATCTATGAGGGTGAGAGAAGTCAGATACAAACCAGCATTGTGGAAATTTCCTGAATGTCTTTTAGCAAGGCAGGTTTTATGCAATTTCTTTAGAAGTAAATTCACCTTTCTAATTATGGATGCCTGGGGCTACACAGGTAAATAGCATTTCCAAAGTCTGAGGTTTTTCCTGCTTCCTTCTCTGCTGGCAAAGCTCCCAGGGCTGTCAGTTGCTGCAGAGGTGGGTGAAGTGGGCAAGTGGAAGTGGTAAGTTGCCTTATCCAGATCCCCCTCCAAGGGAGGACTTCCTGCCCTGCAGAGACTCCAGCGGTCAGCTCTTTCAGATTATGCCTCAGTCTGCCCACGTGGTCATGCCCTTCCTAGGGCAGCCTGTATCTGCTGACCAAGTAAAATGTGGGTACACTGGCCTGTATCACTGTTTAACTTATTCCTTGGCCTGCTTCTTCCCACTTCCTGTCAGAGGTGTTGATCCCTAATGAACATACTGCATCTCCAGACTCCTTGTTAGTGTCTTCTTCTGGAAGTAGACATCCAATCTGTGACAATGGGTTAGGGGATAGAGAGTAGGCCCAGCTGCAGATACAGACAGATGAGGTCTCTTGGACCAAGTTTAGCCCATGTCACTCTGGGCCCCCCATTTGAGGAAGATGTGTTCTAACTGGTGGGCAGAACACAGCACAGTACATGGAAGTGCCCACAAGGCTCAGCTTGAGAAGGCCTGTGAAAAGGCAACGTGCATCTTTACTGTGCAAAGGCTCTGTTTTCTTCCCTATCATGCCCTGGTGCAGGCCCTTACCATTTCTCTCCTGAATCATCTTGTAGTATCCCAATTCTTCTTGCCTCCCACCAGACTGATCTTTCTAAAACCCGTATCTGATCATGTCATTTCCTTGCATAAAACCCTCCAGAGACTCCTCTTAAGCCTCAGGGTCAGGTCAAAATACTTAACTTGAATGATCACTGCCTTGAAACTGGCCTTGGTTTGCCTCCCTGCAGCTCTGGGCTCAGTCAACACCACCCCCATTTCTCACCATTGCTACCTGACTGGCTAAGGGGGTTTTTTCCTTTTGCTTCAGGTACCAGGGCCGATGACTAAGAATAATAAATACCAGTATGCTTCTCTTCTTTTTAAAAAATCTTTTTTTATTTTAAAGATGTGGGATACAATTCTGGGTTAGATACACAAATGTTCATTATGCAGGTACCTTTGTTGATTAGGTGTGCTCCACCCTCCCCCGCCCCCCCGCAGATTCCCATTACTGTCAATCCTTTTCTTATAGTATTACAATAATTGTTCAAGGTTCACTTATGAGTGAGAACATGTGATACTCAGTTCTTTGTTTCTGTGATAGATCACTCAGTATTATAGACTCTAAGTCCATTCAAGTTGCTGTGAAGGTCATAATTTTGTTCTTCTTTATGGCTGTGTAATATTCCATTGTTTATACTTACCACATTTTTTTAATCCAGTCATTTTTCAATGGGTAGCACGGTTGGTTCCATGTTTTTGCCATTGTGAACAATGCTGCAGTAAACATATATGTGCAGGCATCTATCTCATAGAGTGATTTGAATTCCTCTGGGTATATTCTCAGTAGAGGGATAGTGGGGTCATATGGAAGGTTGACTTTTAGATCTTTTAGGAATCGCCAAACTGTTTTCCACAGAGGTTGCTTTGCTTTACACTCCCACCAACAATGTAGAAGTGTTCCCTTTTCCCCCCATCATCTCCAGCATCTGTTGTTTTTTGAGTTATTGAAGAGGGCCATCCTGACTAGAGTTAGGTGGTATCTCAGTGTGGCTTTAATTTGCATTTCTTTGATGACTAGTGAGGCTGAGTATTTTTTCATGTATCTGTTGGCTGCTCATATTTCTTCTTTTGAGAAGTGTCTATTCATATCTTTTGCTCACTTTGTAATGGGGCTGTTTGTGTTTTTCTTTTCAGCATGTTTGAGTTCCTTGTAGATCCTAGATGTTAGGCCTTTGTCAGACATACTGTTGGCAAATATTTTTTCCTAGTCGTGGCTGTCTCCCTGCTCTCTTGATGGGTTCTTTTGCTTTGCAGAAACCTGTCAGTTTGATGAGGTCTCACTTGTCTATCTTATCTCTTATGGCATGGGCACTTGGGGTTTTTATCAGGAATTGGTTGTCAGTTCCAATTTCCATAAGGGTATTTCCTGCATTTGCTAAGTTCTTATAGTTTGAGGTTTTACATTTAGACCTTTGATCCATTTAGAATTGATTTTTGTGTGTGGTGATAGGTAGGGGTCTTGTTTTAACCTGCACGTAAGTCAGCCAGTTTTCCCAGCACCATTTACTGAATAGGTTCTCCACTCCCCAGTGGTTGATGATGAAGGCTTTGGCGAAGATGAGTTGGTTGAGAAATTGAGGTTTTGCTTCTGGAATCTCTATCCTGTTCCATTGTTCTATATTCCTGTTCTTGTACCAATACCAGGCTATTTTGATTATTGTAGTTTCATAATAAAGTTTAAAGTTTTGGGAGTGCGATACCTCGGGAGTGCTTTGTTTTTTTGTTTGTTTGTTTTTTCTTTTGTTTGTTTTTGCTGAGGATTGCTTTGGCTATTTGTGGTAGTTTACGTTTCCATGTGAATTCCTGTATTGTCATTTCCAGAGAAGAATGCTGCTGGTAATTTAAGGGGTATTGAGTATGCCTCTCTTCCAAAGACAGCTGCCAACTCCATGTGAATTCCTGTATTGTCATTCCAGAGAAGAATACTGTTGGTAATTTAAGGGGTATTGAGTATGCCTCCCTTCTAAAGACAGCTGCCAATTTAGGCACAGCCTTTTCCCTAGGCTTATCAAGAGGTGACAGAACTAGCCCTGCTGCCCTCAGCAACCACCACAAACACCCCCATCCTGCCCCACCAAACCTGGGGAGAAGGAAGGAAGGCAGAGAGGTAGGGCATCATCCAAAGCAAACAGCAGAGTATCCTGCCCATGGTCAAGCAAATGTGACTTAACTGCATCTCCCACTGGAGGGCTAACTGGAGGGCTATGTATTAACCCAGTCCACCCAACAGAGGCAGACTATTGGGGTGAGAATAGTAGAGGGGGGAAGGTGTCGAGCCCAGTTGAACCTCCCACCTGAAAACCCCCAGAAGAGCTCTCACCTGAGCCTGTGGCAGACTCAGCACTTGGACGCCTGTTACCCTGAGGACAAGGGGACCAATCTGTGTTGGCCAGATAGTCACAGTAACCACAGAGAGGACTAATTCAAGAGAGTGACATTTATCCCATCGCCCTCCCTTCTGTCTACTCCTCACTGGAAATGCTGGTCGCTATCAGAATCACAGCCACAACCTGTGTAAGAGTTTGAAATATGACACTACTTTTTAGTAAACTAGAAAGGAGGATCTGAAAAAGGGTAGTTGAAGACAGTAGTTGAAGAAGAAAACAATGTTTTGTTTATATCCAGCAGGCCCACCTGATCCTTATATCTACTCCAGGAAGGGGGTGGGGATGCTGCCAGGCAGGAGTCATCTCCCTTTGTCTTTCTAGTTAGGAACTTTGACAGGCTCTGGATGCCAGCATTTCTCCCTTCCCTTCAGCCTCAGCAGTCACATGGTGGGCTGAGCACATTCCATTTGCCCGGCAGTGTTTTAAATTCTGGATGTACCTTAACTCTGATATATTCTTAAATAACTCTTTAAGGTAAATATTATTGCTCTTCGTATTTTCAGGAGAGGAACCAAGGCACAGATAACTTGAGTAGCTTATCAAGTCCCTTATCTAGCAAATGGCAGTGGCAAGATTTGAATCAGATGGTTTGTTTCCAAAGACCTGAAGGGCTTGCCTTCTACCCCCCACTGTCTCCTGGGCACCAGCAAATCACATCCTCTGGCATTCTTGGAGAGTCTTGTTCTACAGTTTAAACTCTAATTTCTTGAATTTTTCATTTTTTTTTTTTTTTAGTTGGAATCTCACTCTGTCACCCAGGCTGGAGTGCAGTGGTACGCTCATGGCCACCGCAGCCTCGACCTGCTGGGCTTTGGTGATCCTTCTGCCTCAGCCTTCCAAATAGCTGGAACTACAGGCATGCACCACCACCCCTGGATAATTTTTTGATTTATTGTAGAGATGAGATCTTGCCAAGTTGCCCAGGCTGGTCTGGAACCTGTGAGCTCAGGCAATCCTCTCACCTCGGCCTCCCAAAGTGCTGGGATTATAGGCTTGAGCCACCGTGCCCAGCTGAATTTTTCATTTTTAGTTCTCTCTCATCCCCACCAACCATTTGCCAAATTCTTTTAGTTTTATATTTTAAACTAGTGATTCTCAAAATTTGGGTGTCTGAATCCCTTTGCACTCTTAAAAATCATTGAGCACCACAAAGAGATTTTGTGTATGTGAGCTATAATGATAGATATTTATTGTACTTAGAGTTAAAGTAAAACATTCTGAAATATCTATTTAAAATAATAAACCAGCTGGGTGCAATGGCTCAAACCTGTAATCACAGCACTTTGGGAGGCTGAGGCGAGAGGATTGCCTGAGTCCAGGAGTTTGAGACCAACCTGGGCAACTTGGTGAGACCTCGTCTCTACAACAAATAAAAAAATAAGCCAGGTATGGTAGTATGTGCCTGTAGTTTCGACTACCTGGAAGGCTGAGGCAGAAGGATCGCCTGAGCCCAGCAGGTCGAGGTTGTGGTGGCCATGAGCATGCCAATGCACTCCAGCCTGGGCAACAGAATGAGATTCCAACTCAAAACAAAACAAAACTAAACTAATAATAAAAAATAAAATAATAATAAGCCCATCATATACTGACAGTAATGAATTCCTCAGATAGTAACATTTTATTGGCATATTAACACAAATACGTCTATAAAAAAACTATTTTCAAAACAAAGAGAAGAGTTGCATTTTTCACATTTTTATAAATCGTTTAATGTCTGCTTAGCAGAAGAGTGCTGAATTATCATATCTGCTTCTGTTGCAATTTATTGTTTTGGTTGAACTATATGGAGGAAAATTCAGCCTCAAATTGAGAAGTAGGTGGGAAAGGGAGAGGTGTTTTTAACAGCCTTTTCAGATAATTGTAGATAGTTTTTTTTTTTTTTTTGATGCTACACCAAAGCTCAGCAAGTGGTAATTTCTTAAAGGTTAGCTGTAAAGTGGATTCTGAAACCATATCAGTTAATTTTTTTGGATTCTGTTATATTAAAAGTGATTAGACTGCTTTACACTTGAACAGACCTTTTACCCATTCATGCATGATTGTGTGACATTATACACTGAGCTTTGAAAAATTTTGGTTCACTGAAGTATGCATATTCTTCCAATGTTGACCATTTCCCTCTATAATTTCAAATATTCACTGTATTGTTTTATAAGCTTGCCTTAACAAAGTACTACAAATTGAGTGACTTAAAGCAACAGAGATTTATTCTCTCACATTTCTGAAGGCTGAATGTCTGAGCTCAAGATGTTAGCAAGGTTGGTTCCTTCTTGAGGCGCTAGGAGAGAGCCCCTTCCATGCCTTTTTCTTAGCTTCTGGTGTTTGCTGGCAATACTTGATATTCCTTGGCTTGTAGCTGCATCACTTCAACCCACAGCAATCACTAGTCTCATCAGAAAAGTCTTTAAGAAGTGGGAAGCTGTCATATTCACAGGGGTGGACATGTCTTCCAATATTCTAAGTTTCACCTGAAAACTCAAATTTTAGGCCAGGCGTGGTGGCTCACACCTATAATTCCAGCACTTTGGGAGGCCAAGGTGAGAGGATTGCCTGAGCTCATGAGTTCGAAACCAGCCTGGGCAACTTGGTGAGACCTCATCTCTACAATAAATAAAAAAAATTAGCCGGGCATGGTGGCTTATGCCTGTAGTTTCAGCTACTTGGAAGGGTGAGGTGGAGGGATCATCTGAGCCCAGTAGGTCAAGATTGCAGTGGCAGTGAGCATGTGACTGTACTTCAGCCTGGGTGACAGAGTAAAACTCTAGCTTGAGAAAAAACAAAACAAAACTCATATTTCTTCACTGGCAAGAAATATAACTAGTAGCAAATATTAAAATAAAAACAACAAGAAGTTATTATCCTTCAAATGAGAGTTTCATTTTGTTCATTTTTAAGAAAATATCTCCCAAATACTCAAGTCTGAATAACCTCAGTTTATTAGTTATTTTCTTTAAGGTGAAAATTGTATTCCATGAAAAAAACTGGTTAGTTGAGCTCACAACTCAATTACAAAAGTATCTTTTTCTTGAGACAACTAATGCATTTTAGTCTGCAACTGAAGTGCTTTATTTATCCTCCTTGTTTTGTTTCGTAGAGTATTAAAAAAGTGTGTACTCAAAGGTCAAAGTTTAAATAAAATAGGTTTGGGTAAACACAGACAGAACAGAGAAGCCAATGAGGGAAGAAAAAGATGATCTTGATGTTTCAAAAATGGAAAGGGAAGAGGCAAATGACACACTTGCCCTGGGAGCAAATCTGCCCGAAAGTACAAGGAACACACTTGAGATTTATGGAATAAATGCAAGCTCCTGGCCACAACGGGAGCCATGATCTCTCCTTTATGTCTGGCCATATTCCCAGAGCTTTCATTTCCATGTGGCACAACCTTATGCTCGTTTTGGGTACCCCAGTACTCAGCATATTGCTGAGCAGAGATGTCTGAAAAGAACTGGCATGGTGAAAGATAAAAGAGGGCAATGACTTGGTTTATACAAGCCTCCCAGCAGGACCATCCACATGCTGCCTTTAGCCTTGCAGTGAAAACTGAAAAACATGGCTGGCTCCAGGGAAGCAGGGAACGTAGATATGTCTCTTAATAGATCCAAGAAGCTTGGGACCTTCTGGAGAATTATATTCGGACTAAAAGCAAGTTCTTGCTAACTAAATAATGGGGAGTTTTAATAAACCATAACCTGTGTCCTGCATGCTCTTCCTGCAACACTGGCTGCTTTGCTTCCATTTGTCCACTGTGGCCTTGAAATGCGTTGCAACACTTTATTTATTTATTTAATTTTTTTTGAGTTGGAGTCTCATTCTGTCGCCCAGACTGGAGTGCAGTGGCACGCTCCTGGCCACCGCATCCTCGACTTCCTGGGCTCCGGCAATCCTTCTGCCTCAGCCTTCCAAGTAGCTGGAACTACAGGCGCGTGCTACCACGCCTGGCTAATTTTTTATTTATTGTAGAGATGCGGTCTTGCCAAGTTGCCCAGGTGGGTCTTGAACCCGCGGGCTCAGGCAATCCACTCACCTCAGCCTCCCAAGGCACGGGATTACAGGCTGAGCCACCGAGCCCGGCCTGCGTTGTGGCACTTTAGTGGAAACTCTTTTTAGTTGTAGTTTTATATGCTGCTGCATTATCAATTTGCTGGTCAAAATCCTTTAAGCAAGGTTTTGCTTATATGCTTTTCTGGGATCTGAGTCCAATCTCTTCTGGATAGAGGAGTGTTTTATTTGGATTTTATTGCTGCTCACTTCAGCTCAGTTTCATTCAAGTCATTAAATAGTCTATAAAGTAGTGGGAGGAAAGAAAGGAAGAAGCCTGTCACAACCAGCGATCTGGCTTCTTGGATGTGTTAGTTGGCACTCACAGAGTCACTGAGGGAGCCTAATCTTCAACATGTGATGTTCTGCTTAAAATAAGCTTGTTTTCATGTTTATCCATTTCAGTTTTTTGCCTCTTTTAGGTTTTATTGGTATTGTATTATATTCAATTTTATAAAAGGTCCTTTATGGACATGAACAGATACTTCTCAAAGGAAGACACTCAAGTAGCCAACAAACATATTTTAAAAATGCTCAGCCTCACCAATCATCAGAGAAATGCAAATCAAAACTGTAATGAGATACTACCTAACACCAGTAAGGATGGCTATCACTAAAAAGTTAAAAAAACAACAGTGTTGGCAATGTTGGTGGAAATGTAAGCTAGTTCAACATCTGTGGAAAGCAGTGTGGCGATTTCTCAAAGAACTAAAAGTTGAGCTTCCATATAATCCAGTAATCCCTCTCCTGGGAATATTATACCCAGAGGAACATAAATCACTCTTCCAAAAAGACACCTGCACACACATGTTCATTGCAGTACTATTCAAAATAACAAGAAAATGGAACCAACCTAGATGCCCATCGAAAGTGGACCGGATAAAGAAAATGGGGTACATATGCATGATGGAATATTATGCAGCCATAAAGAAAACAAAATCATGGCCTTTGCAGTAACATGGATGTAGCATCATACTAAGTGAATTATCACAGAAACAAAGAACTGAATACTACATGTTCTCACTCATAAGTGGGCCCTGATCACTGGTCACATGAGCACAGGGGTGGGATCAGCAAATGCTGGACACTGCTAGGGGTGAGAGGGAGGATGGATGGATGGGGGAGTGCACATGGCAACACCAGTGGGTACCAGGTCCACTATCAGGGCAAGAGAGGGCCGACTAGAAGTCCAAACTTCACTTGCATGCACCTTATTTAGTAAATTCTCACTAGTACCCCACAACTCTAAAATAAAATTTAAAAAGGAAGTCCTTTATGGAGGGTAAAAAAAGGCTGTGATTGTAGTCAATGAAAGGGAAAAGGATAAAGTTTAAGAGCAACATTTATTGAGCACCTGTCACATGTAAGGTGTTTTCCTAATTGCTCTGTAAGCATTTCAGCATTCGCTAGTTAAAAAAGTCTTATGAGATGGGTCATATTATCACACCCATTTTATAGAGTAGTAACAGAGGTGTAGAGAAGTTAAATGATATGTGCAGGATCATAGACTGAGTGGTAGAGTAGGGTTTGTCACTCTCTGAGATTGAATCTAGAATCAACATTCTGGTTTGTTTGTTTGTTTGTTTGTTTTTGAGTTGGAGTCTCACTCTCGGCCCGGCTAGAGTGTAGTAGAATGCTCACGGCCACTGCAGCCTCAACTTGCTGGACTCAGATGATCTTTTCACTTCAGCCTTCCAAGTAGCTGGAACTACGGGCATATGCCATCACACGCAGCTAGTTTTTCTTGATTTATTGTAGAGATGAGGTCTCACCAAGTTGCCCAGGCTGGTCTCAAACTCATGGACTCAGGCAATCTTCTCACTGTGGCCTCCCAAAGTTCTGGGATTACAGGCATGAGCCACTGTGCCGGGCCAACATTCTTTTAAATTTTTTTTTTAATTTTAAAGATGTGGGTTAGTTATACAAAGTATACAATTGTGCAGGTAAAGTTTGGACCTTCCTTTGGTCCCCACTTTTCCTGGTTTGAGATCAGGTACCCTTATTGATGTTGTGTTCCGCCTACTACCCACGGCTGTATCCCACTACTGCCAATTCCTTTCTTATAGTTTTATGGTAATAAATGTTCAGAACCCACTTATGAGTGAGAACATTTGGTACTCTGTTCTTTGTTTCTGTGATAGATCACTGAATATGATAGACTCTAAATCCATCCAAGTTGCTGTGAAGTCCATAATGTTTGTCCTTCCTTATGGCTGCATAATATTCCATTGTGTATATGTATCACATTTTTAAATCCAGTCCTGTTTCTATGGGTAGCACGGTTGGTTCCATGTTTTTTGCAGTTGTGAGTAGTGCTGCAATAATCATGTGTGTGCAGGTATCTTTTCTGTAGAATGATTTGAGCTCCTCCAGGTATATGCCCAGTAGGTAGATTGCTGGGTCATATGGAAGGTCAATGTTTAGTTCTTTTAGAAATCACCACACTGTTTTCCAATGAGGTTGCACTAGTTTGCATTCCTACCAGAGGTGTAGAAGCTTCCTTTTTCTCTGTATCCTCGCCAGCCTTTGTTGTTTGTTTTTTATTAATGATGGCCATTCCTACTGGGATTAGGTGGTATCTTACTGTGGTTTTGATTTGCATTTCTCTGATAATTAATGAGGCTGAGCACTTTTTCATGTTTCTGTTAGCTGCCTGTATCCCTCTTCTTTTGAGAAGTGTCGACTCATGTCTTTTGCCCAGTTTTTAATGTAGCTGTTGGTTTTTCCTTTCGGCATGTTTGAGTTCCTTATAGATACTGGATATTAGGCCTTTGTCAGATATACAGTCGGCAATATTTTTTCCTATTCTGTGGTCTGTCTCCCCGCTCTCTTGATGGTTTCCTTTGCTTTGTAGAAGCTTTTCAGTTTGATGAGGCTGCATTTGTCTATCTGATCTCTTATGGCATGGGTACTTGGGGTTTTGATCAGAAATTAGTTACCAGTTCCAATTTCCATAAGGGTGTCCCCTGCATTTTCTAAGGTTCTTACAGTTTGAGGTTTTACGTTTAGATCTTTGATCCATTTAGAGTTAATTTTTGTGTATGGTGATAGATAGTGGTCCTATTTCAGCCTTCCACATGTGATCAGCCAGTTTTCCCAGCAACATTTACTGAATAGGTTCTCCTCTCCCCAGTGGTTGTTGGTGGGGGCTTTGTAGAAGATGATTTGGTTGAGAAATGGAGGTTTTGCTTCCAGAATCTCTGTCCTGTTCCATATGCCTATTCTTGTACCAATACCAAGCTGTTTGGATTATTGTAACCTTTTTAAAAAATTTTGAGTCAGACTCTCACGCTGTCATCCAGGCTGGAGTGCACTTTTTCATGTTTCTGATAGCTGCCTGTATCCCTCTTCTTTTGAGAAGTGTCGACTCATGTCTTTTGCCCACTTTTTAATGTAGCTGTTTGTTTTTTCGTTTTGGAAAAAACCTGGCTAATTTTTTTTTTTTTTAATTTGTGGTAAAGATGAGATGTCGCCATGTTGCCCAGGCTGGTTTTGAACCCCTGGACACAGGCAATCCTCTTGTCTCCACTTCCCAAAGTGCTGGGATTACAGGTGTGAGCCACCACATCTGGCTTGATTATTGTAGCCTTATAGTAAAGTTTAAAGTGTGGAAGTGTGATATCTCCTGTCTTGTTTCTTTTGCTGAGGATTGTTTTGGCTATTCGTGGTGGTTCATATTTCCATATAAATTTCAGTATTGTCATTTCCAGGTCTGAGAAGAATGATGTTGGTAATTTAATGGGTATTGCGTTGAATTTATAGATTGTCTTTGGTAGGATGGACATGTTAACGATGTTGATTCTTCCTATCCATAAGCATGGAATATTTTTCCATTTGTCTGTGTCTTGGAATCCTTTGAGCAGTATTTTGTAGTTTTCATTGTAAGGGTCTTTCTCTTCTCTGGTTAGGAAGACGCCGAGGTAATTCATTTTTTTTGTGTGTGGCTATTGTGAATGGGATTGTGCTTTTTATTTGGCTCTCTGCCTGCTGTTGTTGGTGTATAAGAATGTACCTATCTTTTGTACATTTATTTTGTACCTGGAGACTCTGTCCTTTATCAGTGAAGCAAGGCTGACAGATTGTCTTGGGTTTTCTAGGTATAGAATTAGAGTCACATTCTTAACCAGTTCTACTAATTAGTCCCCCAAATCATTAACATTTCATTCCTAACAACAAATTCAAAGATGTTCTAGGATCAGATACCTAGATTTATTACTATTACATAATGAGCATTTACCTTATCCAATAACTCAAGCACATTTTCTGATTACTATTTTTTTTGGCATAAGTGACATATTCCTATTCTTAATAAGTTATACATATTTTCTATATTTTTTATATTCTTTATATTTTTAATTTTTTTGAGTCAGGCTGGAGTGCAGTGGCATGATCATGATTGACTGCAACCTCGACCTTCTGTGCTCAGGCAATTCTTTCACCTTAGCCTCTCAATTAGCTGGGACTATACCTGGCTAATTTTTTCATTTTTTTGTAGAGATGGAGTCTTGCTTTGTTGCCCAGGCTGGCCTTTAAATTCTGGGCTCAAGTGATCCTCCCACCTCTGCCTCCCAAATTATTACAGGCATGAGTCACTGCGCCTGGCCCAAAAGTGGTATTTTAACCTTGAATATAGTTAGCAGTATTGATTGCATTTATATAATAGCACAATTCTCCCTTAGGATTATAAATTCACGAAAGTGTCAAACCAGAGTTCAATATAATGATTAAGTTGTATTTAAAATATATTTCTCTTTTGAGCACCAGGTTTACACTGTATACATGTGGAAGATGATGGTTAACCTTTGGCAATCTCTTCTTTGTCCAACTCGAACAAGTACATTAAAAATAATTTTTTTTAGAGACAGTTTTACTCTGTTACCCATGCTAGTGTACAGTGGTAGGATCATAGCTCACAGCAGCCTCCAACTCATGGGTTCAAGTGATCTTCCTACCTCAGCCTTCCAAGTAACTGGGACTATAGACAAGTGCTACCTCGCTAAGTTAACTTAAAATTTCTTTGTAGATATGTGGTCTCACTATGTTGTCCACTCTGGTCTTGAACTCCTAGCTTCAAGCAACCCTCCCAATGTGGCCTCCCAAATTTCTAGGTTTACAAGCTTCAGTCACAATGCCTAGCCATTGAACATATAAAGATGTCTATGAAATGGTCAAATGTTCTCTTTTGCTGCTTTCATATTTTATAAAGCAATTTAAAACTCTACAATGTAGAAAAATCCCAAATCCATAAATTAAATTATTTACTTGAACCTTTGGTAATAGTATTTTGTTTTCTCTAGAACAACTTCAAATTTTCTTACATTTTCCCAGAGGACTTAGTCTTCATTTCAATCTATGTTGTTTGAGATACAACTCTGAAAATTTTATTCTGGGCCACAAATACATTTTTACCTTCACAATAAATACCCACTTTACAGTCTTGCAATTCTAAGTAATATTTCAGAGGCTTGTTTACAGTGACAACTGAGACTTGCAAGTGTGAAAAATATACTGTAGAAATAATCACTAAATAGTGCTAAATTTTTTTATTCTTAGAAATCTCTTCAGGTGACTCTTATAAACATCTCCAACTAATATTGATTTAGGTTGTTTCAGGGTGCTAATAAGTCTTCCCTAGGAGTTCTTTGTTGCTGAAATAAAGTAATAAAGTAACAAAATGTGTAACTACAATTAGACTGCATAAGGCCTCACATATTAAACCCCTTTACTTTGGATGTTGATAATACTTGGGTGTAAGATAAGGCGTGACCTGCCAGGCCATTAAGGTTGGTGCAGAATGCTACATGCAAAACCACAGTGTGATAAGTCAGGACTGCCTTGAATCCAAAGTTTTGCATCTACTCCCTTTGCTGTAGCTGGGCAAATTTTCAATGGGAAAAGCGAGACATAAGAAATAAACTGGAGCAGATAGAAAGCGAGGGCATGAGTGAGAATGGACTTGTATATGTTTGGATGGTTTCGCAATACCCCAGGTTCTGACTTCCTTCTTCCTTGCTTTCTCCTCCCCAATGCTCCTTCCAGGTTACAGTGGTTGAGACTGTTCTCTTCTAGATGCTTCCAGGTTTCCTGTTTGACAGTTCTGATACATTGATCCTTTTTCTCAAGTTCTGCCTTGATGTCAACATAAAAAATATTTGACATTAAATCATGACATACATTTATGCTACAGAGATCTTGAAGCCTACAACAAGATTAATTTTTAAATGTGTCACCCATGTAAACACGACTCGGATGAAGATATGAATTTCCAACATTCCTTCCCAGTCAATACACCCAGGGAACTACTATGCTAACATATATTACTACAGATTCGTTTTGCCTGCTTATGAATATTATTATACTTGTTCATAAGTTAGGTTGTGAATATTATACTATACATTTAAAAAGTTTTAATACAATTAATACATTTTATTACTTCATAAAGGCCATTAAAAAAACTGACTATTTTTCCTGCGAGTTCATGGTGGTGAAGAATGCAAGACAGCTAGTGGACATCTGGTGTCTCATTGTGCGGAGATACTAGCGGTTTTATCCATTGTTGCTCTTGTACTATTAGTGCAAATGTCAACACAGTGGAAAACTCAAATATT
This sequence comes from Carlito syrichta, assembly GCF_000164805.1. Classification (NCBI taxonomy): domain Eukaryota; kingdom Metazoa; phylum Chordata; class Mammalia; order Primates; family Tarsiidae; genus Carlito; species Carlito syrichta. Next base: position 320,859 of record NW_007246429.1, read on the forward strand.
GTCTTAATATTATTGTGTAAATAGTTTTGTCCTCGTGAGCCTCCCCTGAAATGGTCTGTTGATCATATTCGGAGACACACAGTCCTGAGGAGCTCTCCACCAACTTTGCCTCTGCCTTAGAGCTCATCAATTCCTAGGAAATCTATTGTAATAACCATAACCAGTTCTCTCTCTCTCTCTCCCCCTCCATCCCCTCTCTCCCTTCCTCTCCCCCTCTCCCCTTTCCCTCCTTCTCCTCCCTCCATCTCTCCCCCTTCCCTTCTCCCTCTTCTTCTCCCTCTTTCAGTTATCCACACAGCCAGAGTGACCTTTCACAACATCAGTGGGACATTTCTCACTTAAACTCCTTGAGCAGGTTCCCACTGACTTTAAAGTCCAAACTCCTTAGCATAGGGAATATGTGGTAATCTCTAATCTAGCAATGACTAACCTTTCCCATCTCTTCTCCAGACATATTTCCACATGTCCCTCCAACCCAGCTGTACCAGGTCTCCTAGTTTACCATACTTTTCTCCCTACCTGGATGCCCTGCTCTCCTCACTTCTTATCTAAGTCTTATTTACTTTTTGAAAGTCAGCTTGTTACCTCCTCCAGAAGGACTTCCTGAACCAACTTTTTGGATTAGCAGATTTTCCTCCTCTGTGTTTCCATGCCATCATATACTTAGTCCTATCATAGCATCTCTAATAATATACCATAGTAGTGAATAATAATAGTTACCATGATTATAAGAGCAAACATCAATGTGCTATTTGCTGGACACTGTGTTAAGCACTGTACATACATGATAATTTCTAGCATATTTATTTATTAATCACATTAAGACTTTAAGTTCCTTAACCTCAGGATATTGGAGGTGACATAGCAAAGCAATGCATGTTTTAAAAGTCTGGGAAAATTCCGGCTACTTGGAAGGCTGAGGCGGAAGGATCGCCAGAGCCCATCAGGTCGAGGCTGCGGTGGCAGGGAGCGGCCACTGCACTCCAGTCTGGGTGACAGAGTGAGACTCCAACTCAAAAAAAAAAAATCTGGGAAATAGGAGCTCCCATCCCAGCTTCAACATATGTGAATTTAAGCAAGTTTCTCAAAAAACTTAGGTTTTTTTTTTTAGTTTTTTTTTTTACTAAAGTGATATAGCTATCCAGAAGAGTACAGAGAAAAAGACAATAAATGTCCTCCAAATTCCATCATTTAGAAATACAATTATTATTTGTGGGCATGATTATAGATATTTCCAAGTGGGTCTGTATGCTAGAATGATACATGAATAAACAAAAATTTATAACCTAGGCTTATATTCTATGTTCTGTTGTCTAAAAGTAAAAAAGAGATTGCTGAAACTCAGATGTTTCTTCACCATGAGGGGTATTGGGATATTGGCCGTTCCTTTGAGCCTTTCTGAAATAGTGCCCAGCCTGGGCCCTGCAGGCTGCTTGTTGACCCACAGAGACACTTTGATGGACTGTACACAGTTTATTTAAAGAAATGGAAACGAAATGCCTTGGTCAGGGTCAGGGGTATACATACTCTAATTTGTCAGGTTTCTGCCTACCCCTTATTGTATCATCCTGGTCACTTAACACACTTACTGAGGGATAGAAAAAGGTGGAAGAGAAGGACGTGGGTTGGAGAGCCAGGCTGCCTGAGTCTAAATTCTGACTCCATGACTTCCTAGCTTTGGGGCTTTGGGTGAGTGAGTTAACTCTCTGTGTTTTGTTTCCACTATTATAAAGCGGGTCTAGTAATAGACTCTATCTACTTGATGTAGTTATTGACAGAATTAGGTAAATTAATATGTATAAAGAGCTTAGAAAAACTTTGGTTTTATATTTAAATGGACTGGATGCTCACCACCAGGATTTTTGCCCTAGCATTTTTATTTCTGAGATTTTTATTCTGATTCAACTTTTATTAGCTAGAGTTTATGTTTTCAAGAAAAGTTTATATGTGCATGAAACATTCTGGAGTTCTTGCATATTTAAGAATGTCTGCATTTTGCATTTATACTTGAATGACATTTTCATGGGATGTAATATTTTGTGGTCACTTTTTTTTCTTCAGAGCTTTGTAGACATTATTCCATTGTCCTCTATCATTGAACACTGCACAGGAAAATCTGATTTTTTTATACTTAGAAGTGATTAGATTTTTCTTTCTGGATATCTAGAGATTTTTTTAATCATTGAACTTTAATTAACAAGCATATGTCTAAATATATTTTTTCTATCAAGATTATTGGAAAACAGTACATTTTTCTGATTGAAAAATTAAATAACTTCAGAAAAATTTTCCTGTGTACATTTCTAAATAGTTTCTCTACTTAATTATTGTAATTTTTTTATTTCCAAGACCTAGTAATTTTTGTTATATTATTTTTTATCTATTCTTCAGTTGTTTTAAATTCTTTATCTTTTCTTTCCATTTTCATTATTATTATATCAAGCTTTCCTACCGTGAAAATAATTCCATGCTCAGCTGTATCTCTATTTTGTTGCTTGTTTAATTCTCTGTTATTTGTTAAATGTGAAGTGTGATTTTACTACATAACTCATCTCCTTAGTACGTTACTCTCCCTTTTTATCTCATACTGTTATTTTATCCCTTTGTCTTTGTGGTCTTGTTCTGTTAAAGTCATATTCTCTTTATTTTTATTTTTAGTTGGAATCTCACTCTGTCGCCTAGGCTGGAGTGCAGTTGCATGCTCACAGCCACTGCAACCTTGACCTGTGGGGCTCAGGTGATCCTTCTGCCTCAGCCTTCCAAGTAGCTGGAACTAAAGGCATGCACCACCATGCCAAGCTAATTTTTTAAAAAAATTTATTGTAGAGATGAGGTCTCGCCAAGTTGCCCAGGCTGGTCTCAAAACTGTGGGCTCAG
>NW_007246429.1:323803-354365 GCF_000164805.1 Carlito syrichta
CCAGGACTTTGGGAGGCTGAGGTCAGAGGATTGCTTGATCCCAGACCAGCCTGGGCAACAAAGCAAGACCCTATATCTACAAAAAGTAGAAAAGAATTAGCCGGGTGTGTTGATGCACACCAGCTACTCAGGAGGCAGAGGTGGAAGGACTGCCTCAGCCCAGGAGGTCAAGGCTGTGGTGAGCTGAAATTGTGCCACTACACTGCAACCTGGGTGATGGAGTGACACTCTGTCTCCAAAAAAAAGTATGCTTGAAGAGTGACAAACTCATGATGAATATTCTCCTGTTCCTTGGATTGGGCTATGTTTTCTTCCCAATTGGATCATTCTTTCTCTGTTTGGAGTGCTTTCAAAGCTTCTGCTCTGCTTCTTTATTTTTTAAAAATCTAGACCATGATTGACACAGATTATTTTCTTGTATTATATTATTTGGTTATATATGGGTGACTTCTCCATGAAACCCTTCCTGTCCTATGTACAACCCAGCAGTCTTCCCAACAGAGTTACAGCATGAAGGCTGAGCATTGTGTGCTGTCCACTATTCTACAGTTTGAGAGCAGAGAGGGAAGAGAGGATGGGGGTGCTGTGTGGCAGCCCTTGCTGAAGGACCTGGGCATGACACTTTCCTGAGATCTCATCAAAATGTCCAATTCAAGTACCATCTATGCCATCCAGCTGGGAGTGTACCCTACTCTTGTACACCGTCCCCCTCCCAGCACATGTTCTGGAAGCTGGCAGGCCTTGATTGTCCTTCACTGGCCATGGTTCTATGGTGGTACATAGTGACTTCTGCTTTCAAAAATGTTCTCTTGACTTTTCTCTAAGCTGACTTTTCACCCTCTCAGTCAGATTCTTTGCAAATTGGAATGGGGAGGGGAGAGCAACTCTGGAAAATTATTAGGATATTGCCATTTCATCTATTTCCCCCCACACTACTTCTAGGGAAGGTAAGTATGAGATTATGATCCCTATGGCACCACACTAGAACTTTCTGTTCCTTTCTCTGACAACTTATTTTTAACAGTTAATATATAAACTTGAACCTCTTTCCTTGTTACTGCTGGTAGACTTTTTAAAATGTCATTTTGGAAGGCTATTTTCAGTGGGTATAGAATTCTGGGCTGCCAGGCGTTCTCCTTCCCATCCCCATACCTCTTCTTCTCCAAACGCTTTAAAGGTAGTCCACTAACTTCTGGTCTCCACAGCTTTTATATTTGTTTGCTTTGCTTGTTTTAGAGACAGAGTCTTGTCTGTTGCCCAGGCTGAAGTACGGTGACACAATCATAGCTCACTGCAACCTTGAACTCCTGGGCTGAAGATCCTCTTGCTTCAGTTTCCAGAGTAGCTGGGACTACAGGTGCAAGTCACCATGTCTGGCTAATTATTTTATATTTTTTTAGAGACAATATCTTGCTATGTTGCTCAGGCTGGTCTCAATGGATATAGAATTCTGGATTGCCAGGTGTTCTCCTTGAAGTGATTCTCCCACCTTAATCTCACAATGCCTGAGGATTACAGGTGTGAGCCACCGTGCCAGTCTTTATAGTTTCTAGTGAGAATTTACCGGTGATTCAAATGACTCCTCTGCTATGTAGGTTCAATTTTTTCTCTAACTGCCTTCAAAACTTCCTCCTTAGTTTAGTTTCCAGCAGTATGACTATGATGTGTCTATGTGGGTCTTTATTCACATTTATGCTTCCTGAGTTTCACTGAACTTCAATCTGCAAATTTAAGTCTTTCGATATACTGGGGAAAATGTAAGCCACTTTTCTTCAAATATTTTTTTTCTGGCCTCACTCTTTCTTCCCCTTTTGGAATTCAAATGACATGTATATAGATATTTTTACATTGTCCTATAGGTTCCTGAGACTTGGATCCTATATTCTGATTCTTTATATGGTATATAAATTTGAATGATATCTTTGGCACTTTGATGTTGTGGAGACTCTGTAAAGTATGATATTCCTCTGAGAGTGCTGATATCTTGCTTTAGCAAGAATTAACTTAGCTGGACTCAAATTGCACAACTCTGTCCTCTGGGCAGTAGTTCAACTCTCATTTCCCCTAGCTTTAGCTAGGCTGGTTTGAGTCTGCCTGATGTGTGCATAATTCAGGAATCTGACCAAACTCAGGATTTATCCACAGAATCTGGGTCTCTCACTCTGGCTCATTTCTCTTTAACATCTCCCTACCCCTTGCGTGCCCACATATTTTATCAGAATTTTAGCCGTCCCGTGTAATGCCAACCTGATGAACTGAGCTCATGAACTGAGCCTGTTCTCAGTCTTTCAAAAGCTACAGAAACAGGTAACTTATCCCTTGTTATTTAATTTTTTCCAAGATTTTGCTCCCTTCCAGATTCTGTCAGCTTCTATTTACTCTCTAGTGCCTTCAGGTTGTTTTTTGTTTTTATTTTCTGTTTTAATTTTTTTTAAAAAATGTGTCCAGAGTCTATAGCTATTATCTCAGAGAGAGCAGGGCCTGGAAGACGCTTATCTGTTCATGCCCAGAGTCGAAATTGCTGGTAATTTTTTTGTGTTTTTACTTTTGCTGTTCATTGTGTAAAAAGGTTAGGGGAGAAAGATTATGTAATCTAGAGTCATTCTGCCGTCTTTATCCAGAAGTTTTATTGTGCAAATGTCTTAATGCTTTTTGAGTCTCAGCTTAATAGGCTATACAATAAGGAAAATATCCTTCTTTGTAGAGTTGTTATAAGGGTTAAATGAGAGTGAAGGTAAAGCTTTTTAGCACCGAGCTTTGGTGGTTAATAAGATTATTATTGTTATCTGTGGTGTCAGGATCTCATCTCAAACATAGAGCCTTGTACATAGTAAGAGATAGTCATGATTGTTGAATCAATAAACTGGATCCATGAAAATAGAGAAGAAAGAAAATGGAGACAAGAAATGATGTAACTAGCTACGGGAAACTGAGATGAAGCTTCAAGGCCATCATTTCCCCCCTGGACCCATGCACGCAGTAGACACACAGGCCTGTGGCCAAGCAGCTCTTCCCTCTGGCCAGGCTTCTGTTACACAACATGTTCTCTCTAATTTGTGCGGTGATTCATGACACAAGCTGCAGCATGAGGCCTGCAGAGCTGGGGGAAGAGTCTCCATATCCCCATTCTGCACATTTTGCAGAAGACACAGGAAATTTTGGAGGATTCTGGAGCCATAGGGAACTCCCTTGATTCATGAGTGTTGGAGGAAATGTCTGAAAATGGCAGTAGCAGAGCCAGAATGTAGAGGTTTGGGGATGGAAGAGACCCTCGTTCTCTGGGCCTGACAAGCTTGAAACACCTTGACTTTAGGGAGGAGCTATTGCCCACAGCAGAGGGCCAGAGGGCCAAACTGCCAACCTCGGCAGGTGGTTACATGCTCCAAGCCATAATGGTGTTTACCAGAGAGAAAGGGTCAGGCTTCCATTCACAGCACCTGCCAGGGCTACTCCATGAAGACAGTTGTGTGAACAAGGTCCTTGGGCCCGAGTGTCTTCTTCGTGTATTTCAATAAATTACACAAAGATTTTGGAAAATATTATTAATTCAACTGTACACTTAAAAATGGTTGAAATAGTAAATCTTATGTATATTTACTACAATAAAAACCAAAATTATTAAAATAATACAAACCTATTGTAGACAATTTGAAAAATTAAGAAAGAGAAACAAAGTTACCTAAATTCCTCCCTTCTAATATTTTGGTATATGTATTTCCTTTCTTCCTTTTGTATGAGAATAGATTTTTTTAACTAACTGAGATTATACTGCCTATAATATGAGGGTTAATTTTTGGAATTTAGCATTAACCTGAGCATATTTGTCATTAAGTATTATTTGAAAATATTTTAATATATTAAAAGTAATTCATTTTATGAATTCATCCGATTTCATTTATTTGTTTCAGTGGTTATTTAGGCAGTTTCCAATATTTTTCTAATAAAATAGCACATTAATAAACATCTTGAAACCTAAGTCTATGTCTAAGAAATCCCCAGAAAGTGGAGGAGTTTTTCTTCTCTTCTTTCAGCCTGCTGGGATCCTATACTTGCTTAAATGCCAGGCTCAGGCTGGCCTCTGCTAGGAAACCTACAGCGAGCACTTCAGCCCATAAGAATCTCTTTCTTCTTTGACTCCAATTGCAATCATTCATCCATCAAACATCATTTGATGACCTATCAAATACTGTATGTTTATGTTTATCAAATACTAATTTCTCCTCTAGTGTGACTGCTTAGCATAATAATTTTGACTGTCTATTGAGTACTTACTCAGCATCAGCACTATTTAAAGTGCTTTACGTGGATTATCTAATTTCACCTTTACAATAATATCCATGTTCTACCTATGGGAAAATTGAAGCATAGAGAAGTTAGGTAATGTATCCAAGGTTGCTCAGCGATTCCTTGGGTAAGTTGGTATTTACTACCAGCTACTGTGGCTCCAGAGTCTATTCACTGCATTAACGATTACACATACTGCCTTAGGTGGACTATTCTAGGTAACAAAGTAGACTAAGCCAATATGCTTCTGTCCCATGGAGCTTACTTAAAGCCTGAGTTACCCAAAGGGTCTTGAGTCATTTTCTTATGGTTGTCTGTGTAACTCTTGCTTTTCAATCCTGAGAACTCCTGTAGGGCTGGGACCTTGTCTCCTCTGTCTTCAACCCTCAAGAAGCACATAGTTAGTGCATAAGAGTTACTCAGGAATGCCTTCAAACTGCTGGTGCGAAAGTAGCAGATAGAGATCTGAGCACCTGGAGACCAGGGTTTGCTTCTGGTTCTGTTGCTGTGAAGCACAGGAAGGTTTCTCTACCAGACTGGTATCTGTTTCCTTATGGGAAAAATGAGAGGATCGTTGACATTTTAAGAGTGTGGCAAGATCTCCCAGCAACACCTTTGGTTTTTCTCACATGATGATGAGCAACCACTAGCATAAGACCGTCCTGCAAATATGGGCTTTCTGAACTGGTCTAAGGCCTATAATTTCAGTCTTATGAGAAGGCTGTCTCCATGCTACTTCTTTTTCAATATACTCAAATGTGAGCATGAATCTTTCAGAAGCCAAAAAGCAGTGCTAATTTTTCCACTGACACTTGTCTATTTCATAAAGTAGGTAATCATGGTTATAATGTTTAATTATGAATGGAATTTAAGAAGAAAGAGAAGAAAAAGAAGGACAAAGAGGAAGAGAAGGCTTCTCATTAAAGGCCATAAGCGTTTGGTTTTTCTGAATTGGTCCTAGGGTTAAAAAAGTTAGTTGTTCACCTCCTTCTGATTGTGTTCACATCTCATAATTGTAATACCTTTCATCTTTCTTTTAAAAACAGTTTTAAATTTAAATTGAGACAGGGTCTCAATGTTTCCCAGGTTGGTCTGGAACTACTGGCCTCAAGTAGTTCTCTCTCACATTGGCCTCCCAAAGTGTTAGGATCACAGGTGTGAGCCATCACACCAGGTCATCTTTCATTTTTTGTGCCCTTAGTTGATACCTGACACTGCACATAATAGGATCATTAGTGATCCTTATTGTGATTGTTCTAGAAATATAGCGCTTCCATTTCACAAGTTCAGAGAGGTTGAGGGCCTTTTTCAAAGCTATCTGGCTGGTAAAAAGCAAGGCAAGAATCAAATTCCATTCAGCTTGGCCCCAGAGCATACTGAAGCACCACTACAAAACAAAGTTAGCTTCTATCACCTTAGTTATCTAGGGAATGAGATGTGTTGTCAGTGTGATGGAGAGATATACCACAGAGGCATGACTTTTTGGAGTTTTTTAAAAGACTTTGGATGATCCGAGATGGAAGTGTCAACTAAGAGGAGCAAGTCTGTTTCTCAGTCATGGATGGAGCCAGGTGGGATATCAACTTCCCTACTTCTATGATCCTGGGCCAATACTTGGGGAATGGCTAAGTGAGGAGAGGAGGTTCTGATCTGATTTACTTTGCAGTCCTCAATCTGATAGAGAAAATTTTGTCTTAATTTTTGAATCTGTTTCTATGAAACATCTAGCGGGTATTTATTTGAAAGGGTGTGAAAAACCAAATTTCATTTAGTTATACATTGAGAAAATGGAAAAAAAAAATCTGTTTCTAGGAAATTCTCCATGTATCTTTAAGGCTTTGGAGAAGGACAAGATCATTGCAGACTCAAGCTTTCCTGAAGAAGTTTAAGATTGAACATACCTTAGAGGGCAGACTGAGATGAAGGAGGCATTCCAGAGGAAAGCAGTATAATCAAGTCCTAGTGGCAGAAACAGTGAGAAGTCAGGTCATCCTCACATTACTTTGCCTCCAGGGAAAAACCGATGAGCTGAACATAGTGGTTAAGGAGCAGCTTTGAAGTCAGACACATTCCCGTTTAATCCCCAACTCTGGCAATTACACGCCTTTGGCCTGTTATTCAAACACCTTAAAGCCTAGTAATCCCATTTCCAAATGTGGTTAATGACGCACACCTCAAAAGGTCATTAGCAGGATTAAATATCATAATCAGGTCAGGTTCTGGGTCAGTAATTTTAAAAAGTCATTATTATCTCTCAGATCATTCTAGAATATCCAGATCTAAATCCTAACCATGCTTTGTATCGCTTTCAGTTATTTTCCAATAACGGAAAACTACAATTTCTTTTATCTCATGGGATCTATGAAACAGTAAAACCACCCCAACCACCAAAGTCAGAAACATTGCGGTGAAGGACATGTACTGTTATAGGTCCAGCTTCACACAAAGCTATCTTAGATGAGAGACTTTCTTCTTCTCCCCAGCAGCAATAATAACATGCTACTAGGCTTCCGGTCATTTTCTGCAATCTCTATTTATCACTTTACATGTTTTTCTTAGCACTTTGAAGTCTGAAAACCTAGTCTAATGATCCCTGAGCACTATGAAAAGTCAGAAAATAATGAGTAGGCCCTGATTTCTTTCAGGGGCCTTGTTATAAAGACAAGCCACTGCAGTTTCTACTTTTCCTCAAGTCTTTGGTTCTTTATATGTTTTCTGGGCCGCCCTCTAGCCTCTTATTAGCATTTACAACAAAGTCAGTGGGCTCTAGTCTAAGCTGCCACTTATAACTAGATGACTTGGGCAGGCCACTGGAGTCTCTAGACCTCAGTTGATTTGTCTGTAAAGTAGGGATCAACTGGGAGATGTGTAGTAAAGTGCCTTGCCTCTAAATGTGTAATGTATATTAAAATAGGTAGCCGGGCTCAGTGGCTCAGCCTGTAATCCCGTGCCTTTGGGAGGCTGAGGTGAGTGGATTGCCTGAGTCCGCGGGTTCGAGACCCGCCTGGGCAACTTGGCGAGACCTCATCTCTACAATAAATCAAAAATTAGCTGGGCGTGGTAGCGCGCGCCTGTAGTTCCAGCTACTTGGAAGGCTGAGGCGAAAGGATTGCCTGAGCCCAGCAGGTCGAGGCTATGGTGGTCATGAGTGTGCCATTACACTCCAGTCTGGGTGACAAGAGTGAAAGTCTTACTCAAAAAAAAAAAAAAAAAGTAGGTCATCAAGCAGGTGTGCTGTACCTCTCTATCCTTAACCCAAACACCAGGTAAGTCTCAGATTTTGTAATAAAATTTACCTTCAGTAGTTCACTCTGAATGCAGACTTAAGACTTTTGCATTTATTCTAGGCAAGAAAATGAATTTCTTCATGTTCCTCCTTCCTGTAAGTTTGAGAAAGGCCTCATAGAGGGACTGGTCAAAGGATGTGATTGATGGTACCCCTTTCCCTCGAGAATTACAGCCCATTTGATAGGATAAGACCCCAAGCAGTTTAGATACAACTCTTTTATTATAATCACATATATTTAATACAAGTGCCTATATTCCCATTCCCCAAACACTCACAAACACACACAAGTTTATGCCTCGGTGGGCCTGAACTCAAGTCCCTGTCTTATGGATTGAGTCATTCTGAGGCCTTCAGATCATGGCTTTGTGGTGTTCTGAGCCTGTTAAGTTTGAGAAGTGGGGCTCTTATATTATTATAGACTGCTTGCTTGCTGATTGAAGGACAGTTGAGTGTTTTATGATAGCACCAAGTGAGAGTGTAATAGATAATGCTACATTGTTCAGGGGCTATTTCCTGCACGGAACCTTTTCCATGCTTCCCAAATGCATATCTGATTACCCATACGCTTAGACCTTAGCAGAGCTGGCCTATAGGTTAATACAAATTGCTAACCCTTCTGCCAGCCCCTACTGGTGGATGCTTTGACTGTACACTTTGGTTGCTAATAAAAAGCTGTCAAAGATTCTATATACACCTTTTACAAAGAGGGATTGGAAAATTGATGTGGTTTCCTAGAACATTTGAACTTTAGAAAATATCTTAATGATGGGGAAATGTGGCTTTTTCCAAAGGTTATTGCCCAGTTATTTGTGGTCAGTCAACTATTGGTGATGATAATCAGTGAGAATTTGGCTGAGGTCAGGCCTATGCTCCAAAGCTCATAAAGCAAAGGATTCATCCCTCAGGGCAATACCAGGGGAGAGGGTTTCCTTGGTTCTGGAGCACTGCCATGCTCAAGCATGGTGGGCAGCTTATTATCCCTTTTTTGGGTAAAGCTAGACAGAGCCTTAGAGGTAACCTAGTCAATTTGTATGCAAATCCTGCAGATCATCAACATTGCCTGAGGAACTTATTAACAATTACAGATCCCCAAGGTCTGATTATAGAACCACTGGATCTTGGGAGGAGAATGAGAATTTATATGATAAACAATTTCTACATGTAACCCCAAAGTTCAGCCATTCTTAGAAACAACATATTAATCCAACTGCTCTCATTTCATAAAGTAGTAAACTGAGAACCAGAAAGGGAAAGTGCTCTGACTGAGGTCGGCAGGCTGGGTTGTTAGAGTTGGATGTAGAATGCTGGCCTCCTGACTTTCTGATGGCACACTGTGTGTTGAGTGGCAGCTCTCCTTGGAAAGAGAGGTAAAAAATACATGTGGGCAAAATACAATCAACAATGGTATAATCCTTGGAATTGAATGTCCAAGTCACCAGACTTCAGCACCGGCTCTCAGTTTACTGTAGTTATCTAACACAGTAAGTTTGCTACACATGAACCTTCAAGTTGCAAACTTTCAAAGATGTGAATGTGCATTCTCATGTCCAATCACATAAGTTAGTTCATATGTTTGGTATACATTGTTGTGTGCATGCGTCCTTTACTTTTTATCTACTTTACTGTACAGTACTATTTGTTTTTTAGGTATTATTTGTGTGAAAAGTATTATAAACCTATTATAGTACATTACTGTATAGATGATTGTGTTAGTTGGGTACCTAGGCTAACTTTGTTGGACTTATGAATAAATTGGACTTACTAACACACTCTTGGAACAGAACTCGTTTGTATGTAGGAGACTTACCATACCTTGTTTAAGAATCTAGCATTAACACTTAGTACTTACGTGACCCTGGTTAAGTTTTTTATCTCTTGGTTTCCTCATTTATAAAACATGATTGATAAAATTAGTATCTACCTAACAGGACTGCTGCAAGTGTTAAATGCCATAATGTTTGAAAGTAATTAGTTTAGTGCCTGACATGTATCAAGTGCTTAATAGATGTTAGCTATTACTTTTTGGACATTCGTTATATGCCAGACACCACACCAAGTGCTTTGTGGATGCCATCCATAATGTTCACAATGATTCTCTGAAGTAGGCATTATTAGTCAAACTTTATTTTTTTTGAGTTAAGAGTCTCACTCTGTCGCCCAGGCTGGAGTGCAGTGGCACACTCACGGCCACCCCAACATCAACCTGCTGGGCTCCAGGAATCCTTCCGCCCATCCCTCCAAGTAGCCAGAACTACAGGTGTGCACTACCACACTTGGCTAATTTTTTATTTATTGTAAAGACAAGGTCTCGCCAAGTTGCTCTGGCTGGTCTTGAACCTGTGGGCTCAGGCAATCCCCTTGCCTCAGCCTCCCAAAGTGCTGGGATTATAGGCTGAGCCACCGAGCCCAGCCTAATAGCCAAACTTTATCAATGAGGGTTGGGGGAGGAATGACCGAGCTTATACTTCCTGTTGTATTGGTTGTCTGAATCAGGCATTTTGTGTTCCACATAGGCAATATGCAGAAATGTCATAGTGAAACTACCTCCCCCGGAGTAATGATTATGATTTTTGTAAATCTGACTAAAGTTCTTTGAGGGTGGGGCCTGTCCCTTGTTCTTCCTGGTGTTCCCTGAGCTAGCCTATACTTCCTGACTCACTGAACTTAAACAATGTTTAAGTCAACTAGAATTAAGTATCATTTTGTCACACAAAAAAAAGGAGTTTTTTTTTCCTCCTGGCACAACCAGGATTTCTTGACTCTGAATTCTTTATGGTATCACAACCCTTTCACAATGAGATTTCAATCCACCTTTCCTCCCCTCAGGCATTTGGTAAATGGTTTATTGCAGGGCTATTTATAATAGTGGAAAATTGAAAACAACCTTAATATCCAGCTGAAGGAAAATTGTTGAATAATTTATGATACACTCATATATTGCTAATAATTACCACTTATTGTTCTAGGCACTTTTCTTGTTGTTTACTCATTTAATCTTTAAAACAAATTTTTGAGGCTTTACAGGTAAGGAAACAGTGCCAGAGAGATTTAGTAATTTGCTCAAGGTCACACAACTAACAGGTAGCAGAGTCAGGATTCAAAGTCAGGCAACCTGACTCAAGAATCAGTACTCTCAGCCACTAAATGAACCTGTCTCTTGTAAGCTAACGATTGGTGCAATAAGCCACTAGCAATTTGCTGAAGAATGTTTGCCTAGCATTTAATAAAGGCTGAAGTGAATTTTTTAAAAATGCATTGCTAAATACATATAGGAAATGCTTATGACATGCTCTGAATGGGGGAGAAAAGCAGGATATCACTATATATACATTGTAATCTTCACGATAGAGCGTGGAGGAGAAATGCACAGGAAATAACTGGAAGAATATAAGCCAGAAGGTGAATTTTGCTTGTAGTTGATGAGCTGATATTTTCCCCCTTGCTTCTTTAATCTTGTCTGACTTTTCTAAATTTTCTAAATCACGTGTTACCTGTAAAATCAGGGGGGAAAAAGACTATTAAAAATTGATTTTTAAAAATATGAGATCTTTACAGAGGCAGGTTTGGGACAAGTCACCAATAGGCATTATTAAATACTGATTCTCTCTCCCATCCTCCCCACAACAAAAACACTTGTTAATTGCAAAGAAGTTTCATTGACATACCTACCCTCTTGCACAAAATCTTGACTGTCATCCTTGGATCATAAGTACACTAAAAGGCAGCTTCCACTTTGGTTCCAATAGAAGTCTCCTAAGAGAAGACAATTTCCTGAATCTTTCTGAAAGAACTTATTATATGCATTTCTGCTTCCTCAGAGTCCCTGAGCTCTTGTATTTCCTGTCATTGCTAGTGTGTCTGGTCTCCTGGGCATAGCTTATAAGTCCTGCCCCAGGGCAGCAGGGCAGCAGTTTTTGGGTGGTTGCAGCCTGTGTGGTGGCATTGACAGTTTGATGGGCTTGTGCAGCCTTTTGCAGTCTGGGGGGCCAGATGTCATATGAAGGAAAGAGATCTTGGCTTCAAGTACCAGCTCAACACTTACTAGAAAACTTGAAGCAACTCACTTTGCTTCTGAGCCTTAGTTTTCTCATTTGTAAATGGGGTAATAAAGAAATATACCTACCCTATAGGCTATTGTAAGTCTGAAGTGGGTTCAAATGGGATAATATGTGCATATATGTCCAACTCCATTGTAAATATGAAGATCCATATTCATGTGAATTTTCTTCTTCTTCTTCTTCTTATTTGTAGCTTCCCACTTTCTTTCTCATACTTTTTAGAGACATTGAGAGAGGCTGTTCCCCAGCCCCCCCCAGCCACACAAGAGTGACATTAAAGGAGACATCCAGAGGAAATGATCTGGGAGGAGAGGAGGATGAAGGAAGTTGAGGAGGGAGGTGTAGAAATTTGGGAGGCTGCCTTGAGTAGAACTTAGGAGAAAGGGATTTTGCAAGCAGGAATCTAGAAGCTCTGCCTTATGATGTTTGTATGACCACCTTGACTCCTTAGGAAATCTTTAGTAAGGATTTCTCTTACTTTTTACTTTTTTTGGAGTTATGTTTGTAGGTATTCCCCTGACTCCCTCCCTTTATACATTAATCTTATGCTAAGATCGGCTTTAAAGCAAGTACAGGGAGAATAGTTCAAGATGCCTGAGGTATACCAGAGTTCTAAGAATAATACTCCCCACTCTAGTGAGGATTAAATACTAACATTCACATAAAGTGCCTTTCACATAGTAGATGTTCACTATATGGCAGTTATTACTATGAAGCAAGATATTTTGTTACAACATACATGATTAGAGAATGGAGATTCTCTTTGTATCTTCCGGAGGACCTAGGATGGGGTTGGACATGCATGTTGACTAGGGGAAGTGCAGTCCAACTACTCATGTGTCCACATGCTATGTCTATTTCTCCCACATATCTTGATCACACCAGGCCCATACTCTACTCTGAGGTTCTGGAGCCAGCAGGTCACTGCTTGCTCTACTAGGGCCATGGGGTCAACCATTTTCCCTGCCTTGTATCTGTGGTTCTCCCAAGAGACCTGCTCCTAGTTTTCAACCTCTGCTTCTAGTGTTCCTCTCCTCTGCCCAGACTCCTAGCTCCATTGGCCCATCTGTGCCAGTCTGCTTCACAGCAACCAGCAGAAGCTGTCCCTGGGTGCTTAAATTAGAGATGCTGTTATTCTCTCTCCCTGCCCCTTTTTTTTTGAGTTGGAGTCTCACTCTGTTGCCCAGGCTGGAGTGCAGTGGCATGCTCATATCCACCTCAGTGTTGACCTGCAGCGCTCTAGCGATTCTTCCACCTCAGCCTTCCAAGTAGCTGGAACTACAGGTATGCGCTACCATGCTTGGCTAATTTTTTATTTTATTTTATTTATTGTAGAGATGAGGTCTCGCCAATTTGCCCAGGCTGGTCTTGAACTCACGGGCTCAGGCAATCCACTTGCCTCAGCCTCCCAAAGTGCTGGGATTACAGACTGAGCCACCAAGCCCAGCCTTCTTTTTTTTAAATTAAGAAAAATAATTCTCTCACAGTTTTGGAGGCTGATAAGTTCAACACTGATGGGCTGCATCTTGTGATAACCTTCTTGAAGGTGGGAACTTCTCTGCAGAGTCTTGAGGCAGTGCGGGGCATCACGTGTCAAGGAGGCTGAGTGTGCTCTCTTATTCTCTTTTGATTACTGACTTGGGTTCTACAGACTTAGTTGTGTGCATAGACCACCATCCTTAAGGTTAGCAGCACTGAGGGCCAATACAGAGGGTATAGCCAGACCACAGTTCCTTTACACCCCTGAATCCATCAGCATATTAGACAATATGTGCTGAAGGCATGCAGAGGAGAACCATGAGGTCTATTCAAAGATCTTGGTGAATGTCTGTAGTGGGGTGGGGAAGAAGGAGTTGGGAGAAAATATTTGACTGCCTGCTGCCTCTTTTCTCCCCCACAAGACTTTATAATAACACCACCTTCAATTCAAGAGTGCTATGAACATACTATTTGCAGGTGGATTGTTGTAAATGAACATTATAGAGAAGGGCACTATGTGTATTAGTCAGTAAGCCAACCTGCCTAAAATGACTAAGCAAGGCATGACCTAAAATATTATGCATTGGTTAAGGCTGAAATTGGGGTGGGGGGAGGGATGAGGGATGTTATATGACTCAATTTGTTTGGGCTACTGTAACAAAAATAACATAAATCGAGTGGCTTACAGAACAACAGGAATTTATTACTCACAGTTTTGGAAGCTGTTAAGTCCCAGATCAAGATGACGACAGAATCGTTGTCTCGTGAAGGCTTGCTCTCTGGTTTATAAGTGGTATCTTCTAGCTGCATTCTCACATGGTGGAACAGACTAGCTAGCTCTCCGGGTTCTCTCTCTCTCTCTCTCTCTCTCTCTCTCTCTTGGTTTTTTTTGAGTCAGAGTCTCACTCTGTTGCCCAGGCTGAACTGTGGTGACATGCTCACGGCCACTCTGCCAGGCTCATGGGATCCTTACACCTCGGCTTTCCACGTAGCTGGAAACACAGTTGCACGCCACCATGCTCAGTTAATTTTTTGTGTGTATATGTGACTTATTGTAGAGATGAGGTCTTGCCAAGTTGCCCAGGCTAGTCTCAAACCCATGGGGTCAGGCAATCCTTTCACTTCTCTCTCCCACAGTGCTAGGATTATAGGCATGAGGCACAGCACCCTGCTCTGGGGTCTCTTTTAAGAGTACTAGTCCCATTCATGAGGGCTCTGCCCTTAAATTAATCACCTCCCCAAAGGCCCCACCTTCTAATACCTTCACCTTGGGGAGCTAGTATTTCAACATATGAATTTTGGGAGAACACAAGCATTCAGACTGTAGCAGGAAGGTAGGGATGGAGGTCCTAGAACTGAGATAGTGTCCAGAGGGAAAGTCTGTATCTGTCCTTCTAAGGAATCATTCAAAGCAGGGACCCCAGAGGCAAACAGGCTGGGAGCACAGGATTACCTCCCAGCTAATGGCCCAGTCTCCTGTCTCTCACTTATAGGTCAGAAGGCCCCAAATGATAAGAGAGAACTTTGGTGGAAGCCACTACACAGTGGCTCCCACCCTGCAGTTTTGCCATGAGCATCCCTACTTGCCAGTTGGCCTGCCACAGAGTCCCGGGAACTTCTTGGCTTGTTGCATCATCAGCACTGATCTCAGTCCTGCAAGCCAAGAAACTAGAGTGAGGCTTATCCCTTGCTTTCTCTACAACTTGATTGTTCTGGAAAAGAACTGTGGAGTGGGGACTGGACAACCTTTGGAAAGACCCCCTCTTCTATTTCTGTGTTCTTAGTTCCTAAGTAGTGCTGACACAGAGTGAAGATGAAGGAAATGATTATGGCTTTCAATGCATATGGAAGAGGGTTCACATTCTGGCTTCTTCATTTCCTAGGTGATTCCAATTTCTTCATCCGTAAAATGGGACTAAGAACACTGACTAGTTCTGTCAAGGAGAGACAATATAATGAACAAAATGCTTTTGCTCCCCAAATGGTAGCTATTCTTTAGATGTCCTTTTGTCATTCCCGCTGTCATTGACACAGTTCAGGCTCTTATTATATCTCCACTGATGACAGCTTCCAAGCTAGTCTCCTGCCTTGCATTCTCTGCTCCTGCAATCTATATTTTCAGTATAGTGCCAGAGGAATCAGCATAAAACACAAAGATGCATGTCATGACACTGCACACAATCTTTTAATAGCTTCTTCTTCTTCTCTCCCCCTTCCCCCTCCCGGCCCAGAATAAGGTCTAAAATCTTTACTGTAGCATCCTTCCAGAAATAGTCTTTGGAGATTGTCTGCTTCTATTCATTCACCCATAGACATTTTTTTTTTTTTTTTTTTTTTTTTTGAGTTGGAGTCTCACTCTGTCGCCCAGACTGGAGTGCAGTGGCCGCTTCCGGCCACCGCAGCCTCGACCTGCTGGGCTCCGGCGATCCTTCCGCCTCAGCCTTCCGAGTAGCCGGAATTACAGGCATGCGCTACCACGCCCGGCTGATTTTTTGATTTATTATAGAGATGAGGTCTCTCTGCCCAGGCGGGTCTCGAACCCGCGGGCTCAGGCAATCCACTCACCTCAGCCTCCCAAAGGCGCGGGATTACAGGCTGAGCCACCGAGCCCGGCTACCCATAGACATTTTACTGCTAGGAGCACCTTCTATACATGAGACACTAAGCTAAGTGCTTCATATAGGTCATTTCACATAACCCCAGAAACAACACTATCCTTAATATCTTCATTTTGCAGAAGAGGAAACAGGTTCATAGGCTGTGGAACTCACTCAAGAAAGCACAGCTAATTGGCCATAGAGATTTGAATTCACATGGTCTAGCCACCTCTTCAACTGGAGCTCTTAGTATTGAGCAACACCACTTCTGGCGAAGCAGGGAGAAAGGCTGGCAGCAACAGCAGGAGGTAGTCAGGATCACAGGAGGGAGGAAGTAGTGTCTGGAAAAAGGGCATTGGGGATGGGATGAGGATGCAACCTCCCCTTTCCCAGGTTGGTGGTGGGGAGTGGCCACCTCACTTGGAGAGAGAACTCTGGGTGGGGCTTCAAGCACTCTAAATGGACACCCGACCTCTTGTTCCCAGAGGGCCCAGGCTACCTTTCACCCTCTCCTTCCTTCCCCCCTTGCCTCCCAGCACAGCACCAGGAGTCTAGTGGACACTCAATAGACCGTTGGGATATGACTATTGCCTCTAGTAGTCACATCCCCTCTCTGGGCTATGGGACACTGGGGTGGTGGCCTTAAAGGCCCCTTCCAGCCTTCCTGTTGGGCAGTTTTCTGCTTTGGGGAAGTGGTCATGGCTCCTTCCAGCCTTCCTGTTGGACAGTTTTCTGCTTTGGGGAAGTGGTCATGCCACCAGGGATGTTCAGCGTGCCGCTTATTCAATTCCCTTTCTCCAGCAGCCCCACCTTGGTCGGGGTGAAAATAGGAACCCCCTCTCTTCACCACCCTACCCGAGGTCCCGTCCGCACCCCCACCAGCCTGCAGCTTTGGGTGCGGGGGTTCAAGGACACTCCTTCTCTTCTTTATTTGCCTTTTGAAAGCGTCTAGTACGTTCCATGCCCACTCTTAGGAAACAAATGCCAAACTGTGAAATAGAGTTTGTTCTTTCCTACTCTACGAAGAACTCGAGTCTTCAGAGAGGTTAAGTGACTTGCTCAGGGTCACGCAGTCAGTCGGCAGCAGGGCCCAGATACATAGGGCTCGCTTGATGGTACCAAAAGCCGGACAGTCCTGGATTCACCCCTTCCGACAAGAGAAGAAACATTTAGGGGTCCTTATCCCGCCTCATGGCCCACTCCCCCTGGGCCCTCGGCCCCTCCTCCTTGGGAGAAGGCAGAATCCCAGCATCCCTCAGTGCCCTTAACCAGGCACCCTTAGTAACCCCGAGCCCGTTAGCCACC
This sequence comes from Carlito syrichta, assembly GCF_000164805.1. NCBI lineage: Eukaryota > Metazoa > Chordata > Mammalia > Primates > Tarsiidae > Carlito > Carlito syrichta. The sequence continues at coordinate 340,816 of NW_007246429.1, forward strand.
TCCGGCGGACCAGTCGGGTTTGGGGCGCGGTTGTGGCTGGCGGGGGCTGTGGGTAGGAGGTGGCTGGGGGACCCAGCCGGTCCTCACAACTCTATTTGCATACGGAGTCGGCTCTCCGCCTCCCCGCCCCTCCGCCGCGCTCTTCTTCCCTCCTTCCCTTGTCCCCTCCACCCCGAGTCCCCTGTCCCCCGCTCCTCCCCATCGGACCCTTCCTCTGGGACCCCCTTCTGGGGCTCCCAGCTCCCAGACTCTCCTACTCGTGCCGAGCGCGTATTCCGGAGGCACCTGGGGGAGGGGAGTCCTGGGCTGGACCGGGCTGGGGAAGACGCCTGGGGCACTGCCCGGCGCTAACAAAGGGAGCCGGCTACCGGCCGGCGTGGGCGCGGAGCGGGCGGAGCAACCGCAGCCGCGCGGCCGAGAGTGCAGCGAGTGAGTAGAGGGTGCGGTGGGCGGCGGCGAGGCCCGGGCTCCCGGGAGGAGTGATGTAAAGGGGCGCCGGAGGAGAGCGGCGCGGCGGGGCCCGTGGCGCGCCTAGGGCGCAGGGACTCTGTCTCCAGCGCCGCCTCGGCCGCCTTCGCCGCGAGCCGGCCGCCTTTTCACTGGGGGCTTCTGTGTATTTGTCGGGCCAAGGGGCCGCGGTGCCTTCCCCCTGCCTCCTTGAGCCTGCAGACCCACAACAAACCCACGTGTGCGCTGCCGTGGGGAATCCTGCTTTCTCCCTGGCACCATCAGTATGGGGGGGGGGGGCGGGCGCCTTGGAGAGTCCGGGTTGCTTCAGATCCCGCCCGCTGGATTTACAGATGGAGAAATTGAGGCCCTCGGAGGGGGAGGGGACACGGGCACCATAACAAACGCACGTGCGCCCTGCGCAGACATCTCCGCGCGCCGCTGGCCCTTAGAAGCCGCCCTGCGGAGTCGGCCTATTGTCTCAGCCTCCGGGGAGGAAGCGGCGCTGGAGGCGCCACTTGCTGGAGGAGGGCGCGAGAGACATTTAAAAGGTACCGCTAGTGCCTCAGACTAAACTGCCGGACTTCAAATTGGGAAAACTAAGCAAGACAGCAGCTGCAAAAAGGTTGCCCCAGGCCGAGAATCTGTCCCCGACCGTGGCGCATTCTTTGGGGTGGAGTGGACAACCCCGCAACCAACCCCGCACATCCACCTCACGGAGGCTTTCTTAGAGACTTTGGTTAAGCGCCTAAGGGTTCCCCTCCCAAAAAGACCGTGCCCGCCGCACTGCTGTCCCCGCAGTCCGGCGACTCCCTCTGTTGGGAGATTGTGAGAGCCTCCTCGGCCTGCAGAAAGCACAGTCCAGTTTAAACGTCGTCCAGCGCGATCTTGGGTATCACTTGCGCTTTACCTCTTAGGTCCGTGCGCTAGACTTCCCGGGTGGTCACTGGCCCCTTTTGACTTTTTATGGGTTTTCACAAGCAAGGCCAGCCAGGCTTCTTGTTCTAGCTGGGAACGTACTGTTTCCAGTTCTGAGTTTATCTGAAAGAAATTCCGAGGTCCGGAAAGAGAGGCCTCTCGTTTGTTTTGCTTTTTCCTTGCTTACATATGCTCAGCGCAGTCTTACAGGTTTTACTTAATCAGACATGGTCTACCGCACTGAGATGGTGCGGAGTCGTCTTGGCCTGTGAGGCGTAGGCGTTGGTGCGGAGCGAAGTGGTTTGTTGTGGGCTTGCGTCGTGCGCGCAAGGGTGGAGTGTGCTGGCTGCGCGGCTAGGCTAGTAAGGCTGCAGGGGAGAACTGTCCCCGGGGAGAACTGTCGAGCCTCCACCCCTATACCACTGTCACTGAAGAGGTGTGGGGAGCATTTAGTGGACCTTCTTATTTTACAGTCGGGAAGCCGAGGCCTGAGAGTCCAGCCACTTGTCCAAGTATAAATCGGGTGAAATCAGCCAACGGAGAGAGGACTGAGTGTGGGTCACCCCTCTCCCAGACTGCACCGCCCTGCCGGCAGCTGAAGGCAAAACCAGGATTCTGTGGTTGGCTTAAAAGGCTGTGGCCTTAGGCAGAATAGAGCTCAACAAAGAAAGTAATTCAGAGAGAACACTGCGCCCTTCCATTATCCCTTTCAAGAGTTCTTTATTCTGTTGAGAAAAGATAGATTTAGTAATTCCTGACTCTCATGCTAGCCTTTCATAAGCTTAGCTGTTTTTCTTTCCTGGCTGCCCCCTTCCCCTCAAATTGGAATATGGCCAGTTATGGAGACTCTGATGTTTTGCCTCTCATCCCCGCGCCAGGAGGCCTTTGTTTGGGCAAAAGCATGGGCTGCTGACATCAGCCCCACCCGAGGAAAGTGTCTTTTAGCTGGCTACTCCTCAGCCACTCATGGGAGAACAAAGCATTGTTTTCATTGATTGTATTTAATTAGCTTATTTTTTAAAATGAGAGTCCCACGGAGGTAGCTGTGTGTTTTCCTATTTTCGGAAGAAAAGTTGGAAAACTGAAAAACACCGAGAGGCCGGATTTCCCCAGAGTTAACACGCCATTTTGCCCTGACCTTGTTATCTCTTAGCTACACTTGTTTCTTTCTTTTGAGTTTCCAGGGTGTTTTACTTTCAAGATAAATCCAGTTGGCACTGGAGTATAGTTTCTCCTCAGGATGCCAGCTCTGTAAGTAACTTCGGAAATCATCTGACCAGACCTTGTTATTTTCCGAGAAAACTGAGGCCTAGAGAAGAGACGTTACTTGCCCAATGATACACTGCAACACACTGTCTACTTTTGGTGCCTATTTGCTTAAAAGGGAAACTGTGCTCCAGTCTGGGCGACAGAGTGAGACTCCGACTCAAAAAAAAAAAAAAGGGAAACTGTTGCATCAAATGAGTTGCTGTTGGTACCCCAGAGTAAAGTCAAGTTATGATGGTTGTTATAGCAGCACCCTTTAAGTACGGGAATGAATTCCTTAAGGATTTAAATAGGTTTGATTATTAAACAAAGCCATGGATCCCAATGGAGAATATGCTGAGGAATTATTGTAGTTATTGTTGGGAATCAGTTTTCTTTAATGTTTACTGAATGGTTGTTTCCTCTTTTTTTTTTCTTCTGAGTTGGAGTCTCACTTTGTTTTTCAGGCTGGAGTGCAGTGGCATAATTACAGTTTACTGCAGCCTTGACCTCCTGGCCTCAGGTGATTCTTCCACCTTAGCCTCTTGAGTAGGTGAGTGCTGCCGTGCCTGGATAGTTTTTTGATTGGTTCACTTTTCTCTTGTGCTGGGCTCCCCCATACCTCTGTGTCTTGTGTTTTCCCATTTAGGGAGCTGCTTTGTTTGAAATAAGGCAAAAGACAGTGTGAAGACAGAGGAGAGAGACTCTATTTAGCTGTTCCTGCTGCTTAACCTCTAGGGCTCCACTTTCTTTGTACATCGTGAGTCCTCCCTGCCCAGTGTCTGCACAAGCTGTTCTAGTGGAGGGGAATGCCTTAGAGCCAGAGGAGGGGGTTTGGGCCATCTTCTTTCTCCTGTGTTACTTCAGAACCAGCAAGCTCCGTCTGCATTGTGTACAGTGTGGAGAATTTGGTATCTGAACTTGGAGTTGTTGGGGGTATTAAGTCACACAATTCTTGGCAAACTTGGGGGCTCACGAGCTTTCAAAGGAGTGGGAAATGATGGTGGGAGAGTAACCCTATAGGATAATCCCATGTGCTTAGATTAGAAGACCTCACTTGCCACAAAGAGGTCTGAAGGCCTGCCAAACTATAAAGGAGGCTTTGGGCAGTTGTGAGGTTTGTGTGACTCTAATGAAAACAGACCTAGTTAAAAAAAAAAACAAAAAAAATCAAAATACAAAACCAGAACTTTCACATCTAAGTGAGTAAAACCTCCAGTCATTCCATATTTAGTGCCAAACAGGAGGTGAGGGTGGAGGGGGTCTTGTGCTTAGCCTGGGATTACAAAGAGCAGGGAGACTCATTTTTTGCCCTGAGGAAGCCCAGTCCAGCTCTACCTCCCTGGCTTAGAACACATTTGGCTCCCCTTAGATACCACCCCCAGGAGCCCACAAAAAATCAAATTTATCTCAATATTGACCTCATCTCTTCATGGGTAAAGGCAAGAGCAGATGCTAAATGACCAAGAGGAAGCAGGAAGCGTCAAAGAGAATATGGTTCTCCAAAAATGTGAGAATGTGGTTGCATTAAAAAATGCAGGAATAATTCATTAATGAAATCCACAGTAATTGTTCTGGAAAATTTGAGTCCTGAGAATTTGCCACAGGGAGTTATTTGCTCCGACCTGGTGTCAGTGATTTGTTCCATGAGGACTGAATTAGAGTTGGGCACAGTGGCTCAAGCCTGTCGTTCCAGCACTTTGGGAGGCCAAGGTGAGGGATTGCCAGAGCCTATGGGTTCGGGAACAGCCTGGGCACCTTGGCAAGACCTCATTTCTACAATAAATCAAAAAATTAACTGGGCATGGTAGTGCGTACCTGTAGTTCTGGCTACTTGGAAGGCAGAGGCCGGAGAATCGCCTGATCCCAGCAGGTCGACGCTGGGGTGGCTGTGTGTGTGTGTGTGTGCCACTGCATTCCAGCCTGGCCAATGGAGTGAGACTCTAACTCAAAAAAAAAGAAGAAAAATAACTGAATTGGGGGAAATGATTTTTTTCTTGCTAGTACATTCAAGCTACATGGCATTCTGATTCCTGGAGATGTACTTTTTATAGGCTTATATGTAACAATAATGTATATTGCTCCAACTTGGCTGGATTTAGAGTCTGTCATACTCAGTGATCTATCACAGAAACAAAGAACAGAGTACCATATGTTATCGCTCATAGGCGGACCCTGAACATTTACCATGCTACTATAAGAAAGGTATTGGCATAGCGGGACACTGCCAGGGTGGAGGTGGAGTGAACACAACATCAATAAGGGTACCTGATCTCAAACCAGTAAAAGTGGAGACCAAAGGGAGGTCCAAACTTTACCTGTATGATGACCACTTGTACACCTAATCCTGATCTTTAAAATAAAAAAATTAAAAAAAAAATATATTGCTTTGATGAGAAAAATAAAGCATACTCATTGAGGACAACTTGGAAAGTATTTTACCAAAAGGTATATAGAAGCAGAAAAAAATCCACTATCCAAAGACAACCCCTGTTAACATTTGGCAATTTTCCTTCTGGTCTTTTTCTTTTTTTAATTGGATATGTTTTCTGTAAACAGTTGAGCATACTATGTGTACAGTTATGTCTCTTATCTTTCTTGCTCAGCTTTCCTGTATGTGAACATTACATAGTCTATATCATGGTAAAGCCGCACTTTTTCTTTCATCACCCATACCAGCTGTTCAGCATCTCCAATGTCATGTGGTCTGCCAGATCTGATCACGTCAGTGGCCATGTCAGTGAGGGCCTGTCAGGCCTGTAAAGGAAGGAACCTCCAACCACTTCTGCCTTTCCCACTCCTGCCTTGAGGGTTCACACACCAGCTATTGGTTTTTTAGAAGTCTGAAAGTTCAGTGGTTCAGCCTATAATCCTAGCACTTTGGGTGGCCAACGTGAGTGGAGTGCTTGAGCTCGTGGGTTCAAGGCCAGCCTGGGCAACTTGGTGAGACCTCGTCTCTACAATAAACAAAAAATTAGCCTGATGTGGTAGGCACACATGTAGTTCTGGCTACTTGGAAGGTTGAGGCGGAAGGATCGCTGGAACCCAGCAGGTCGACACTGGGGTGGCCGTGAGTGTGCCACTGCACTCCAGCCTGGGTGACAGAGTGAGACTCCGACTAAAAAAAAAAAAAAGAAGAAGAAGTCTGAAGGTAATGGCAGTACAGTGGCGGGAGAAGAGTCCTGTGTGTGACCTCGAGCTCTAGCCCTACCTTTGACATCTTCAAAAACTTACTTTAATGCCCCAGTTTTCAGTTTCCATATGTGTTAAATGAGCAACTCCAGTATCGTTTATTTATTAACTCAGCACATATTTGAGTGTCCATACTAAACCAAAGACAGATAAGAAGAGCTTAGTTTTTTAGAAGCTCACAGTTCAGAGGAGGAGAAAAGGGTAATAAGACACTAGTGCAGATGCTGTGTGGTCACCAGAAGGGTTATCCACCTCTGACTGGAGCAGTGGGGAAGGCCATCATCCATTTCCAGTTTTCTCTTGTTGTAATTGGCACTGTGGTGAACATGTTTGTGAATAAATCTCTGTTCATTTTCTAAATAATTGCTCTAGGATAGAGTCCTAAATTTGAAGGGTATGACCGTTTTAAAGACTTTATAGCTTTAGTTCGATTACGTAGAAAGTCTTAAAGAAAAGTCTCAAATATTATGTATTGTGGGAATGGCAGGAATTAGAAAGCAATGCACTATTTAAATTCTTGCTCACTGCTTACTACCCGTGTAGACTTGGACAAGCTATTTAAGCTTACTGAGCTTCAATTTCCTTCTCTGTACAATGGGGATAACAGACCCTATCTCAGGGAAATTGTAAGGATTAGATGAAATCATAGGTAAAATGTTCAGTATAATGCCAAGTATACAGGAAGCACTCAGTAAGTGATAGGTTTTATTGTTATAGTTGGGGTTTTCACAAGCTGCAGACACATTTGATCCTAATATTTTTTCTTACCATGACAGCAGACCATTGTGTGGCTTTCAGTAATGAGAAAAGCAGAATGTTAATTAAGATGGCACCTCCTACCAGGTGACAAGTTGAGAGAGAAATTATCACTCACACAGATGTGTTTAAAAAAAAAAGCTTTTTTATTATGAAAAATTTTAAGCACATAAAAGTAGAAAGAAGAGTGTAAGAAACTCCGTATCACATCACTTAGCTTCAACTATTATCAAAGCTCAGGGCTGATCTGCAACCTCATCCTCAACCCCAGTCAATGTGAAAGCTCGTTCTGCACTTCTTAGTAGGCGAGCCATAGATAGTTTACTGAGTCACATGATGCATATTTGAGGCATTGAGTGTGCTGGCTAGGAGACTGTCTGCTGTCGCTGTCATGGGACTGTGTGTGTGGGGGAGGAAGCGAGAGGGGGAGAGAGAGAGGGAGCCCGCACAAGCACTACAGTACAAGTAAGAAGGTTCTGCCATCTTCCAAAGAGACAGAGTGGAAGGAACATTGAGTTTAGAATTAGGGGACCTGATTTCAAATCAGGGACCTGCCTCTTACCAGTTGTGCTTTTGGCAAGTGACTTTTGAATTTCTTGGAGCACATTTATAAAAATTGAGTGAGTATTAAATGAGGTGTAATCTATGTGGCAGTTTAAGCAGTATTAGTTGGGCCTAAACCATATACCCGAGCCAGTCTTCTCTCCCCGAGAGGGAGAGTTTCCATATGCAATTTAGGTCCCAGACTTCTGGCCTGCAGCCTCCTGGGAGGCCATTCAGGGAGTGTTTCCATTAGTCTTCCTTGCTGAAGATTTGGTGGTTGCTCAGATGAACACTCGACACATAGAACCCACATGCTTGCAGATCTCCCATTCCCTCTCCCATTTAGCCCCTTCCCTCTGCTTTATGGATGAAGGCAGGGGAACTCAGAGAAGGTCCCAGTCCTTGGCCTTCTCTAATATCCCTTCTTCCATGGGAAGACGGGCTCCTCTTTCCATCTCTGATTTTGATGAGTGTAGTCTCTTCTAATTCACTATTATACCCAAGTAGGAATTTTAGGGAGAAGTTGATCTGATTGAGTAATCAAATCAAAGCCCTCTCTTTAACCCACTGGAACACCCATTATTTCAAGGCCTGGACTTGACTTCTGGTCTCTGGCTATTGCTAGCTAGCTGTCTGGCCCTGGGCAAATGCATGCCACTCTGGGCATGCCACCTCAGGGAATCACCTCTCAGTCCTCTTCAACCCCTTCCAGCTCTGGGGTCATCAAATAAGAGATATATGTAAGATTGGGAGGCTTCTTCATGTAAATAATAAATGAAATAGTTTTAGAAAAACTATTTTAGTTAAAAAAATTAACCCCCTCACCTTATGCAATTCCTCCCTCATTCCATTTCTGTTTGAAGTGACTGCTGTTCACAGTTTGTGTTGGTCCTTCCAGCCCCTTTTGTATGCATTTATATATATTTTCATGGTTATATGCAAATACATTGAAGTAACCCAGTAAATGGATGACATTATACCTGTCCCTTTACAAACTTGCTTTTTTCACTTTGCTGTATATATTAGAGGTCTTTCCATGTCAGTGTATACTTGGCTTTTTTTCAAAGCCACATTTCGTTCTATATTTTGAATGTGTTCCCTTTTCAGTCTTCTGTTGCTGGACATTTACCTATTTACATAGAAATATATTTGTGTTTTTAGATCTTGAACATATGGAAGGATGGTTGTTAATGTCAGTGGCTATACGAAGCCAGTCCATCACATTCTGGAAGGGGTGGTGAGAGAGTGGGCACAGGGACTCTGAGGACGACACCCTGGATGGCTGAACTGAAGGGCTCCCAGGAAGCTACCCGAGGCTGTTTACATGAGAGGCTATTTTTGGAGACAGCCAGCCTGGTTGGGTGCCCTCAGCTGCAAGTGCAAAAACTGCGTCACCACCTTATCCTCCCCCAACCTCCATCCCTGGGCCTTCCAAGTTTGTTTCTGTTCCCAGGGTTAGGTTTGGGCACTATGTGGGGGAACTAGCACTTATGTGATAGGGAAGGAGGAGAGAGAAGTGAAGAAGAGGAGTGCTTGATCTCAGGCAAGGAAGGAGGAGGAAGTGTGACAGTTTGACTCCACTCTGTCTGGTTGTTCAGACCCATCTGGAGTGTTATGCTTCCTCGGACCCCCTCCAGACAGTGATCAAGTGGAGCATACCCAGGAATTGGCCACTTGGAAGACTGAGGTTTAGTACAACATATAGGAGATGGAATAAATGTGGAAACTGGGACTTTCTAGCCTGAAGGAGATAAAAATAGAGGCATCTGCTTCATGTGGAAGGATTAGAGTCACACTGAGTGGCTGCTGTGGAGAGAAGCAGTATTGGGGCAGGGCAGGGGAAAGAGTTGCAGGAAGGCAGATAAGGAAGAACTGACTCGCCAGACTGCTCAACTGTGAAACAATCTATGTTGCAACCCCTGTTATGGAGGTATCCAAGCAAAAATTGCAAGTGAACTTGTTTGTCATCAGAGGACTCCTGCACTGCAGAGGAATTGTTCTAAATGCCCATGAAAGCCCTTTCCAACTTTGAGAGTTCATGTGTATGAGACAAGAGTCAAAATGATGCAAAATAGGACCGAGGGAGGGACAAGTTGTGGGCAATGCAATGAAGGATTTTTCACCTGATCTGAAGAGGTAGAATAAAATGGAAGCCTTCAAAGGGATCTTGAACATGATTTCTCTTGGATCTTGGCAACCCTCCCCTTGTTCTGTCCTTGGCTTTAGCTCTGCTTGACCTTATATTCATAAATTATTTCCACAGGAATAAGTACATCACATATACTTCAGATGACCGGGAAATCTGGCAACTGGGAAAGAACGACATGACCCAGGAAGATGACTGTACATTTTTAAAATTTCAGTCTTTCTAAGTCTGTATCCATCTCCTGGTCAGAGGCGTCTTCCCTAGCACAGTGCTGAGACGTCATCCAGCTTTAATTTTAAGAACACTCTACCCTTTGCAACCTCTTGAAGTTGTCTGAGCTGGGATTGAGAGTACCCACCATGTTGAAAGAGCGTTCAGACTTGTTTTAGCCGAGTTTAATGAGAGAAACATTGCAAAATTTATCATCCTCTGTGCTTTTGTTGTGTGCCTGGCTCTGATTAGGCATGATGTGTATTCTCTCATCCAATCTTAATGGCAAAATCTGGTGTCTTGGTGTTATTAGCTCTATTTTGCAGATAAGAAAACCGAGGGCCATTGCCTTGCTAAGCTATGGCTTGGCCATGTGCTCTTTGAGCAATGGCCAGGCCATGTTTCCTGGCTTTGGCCCCCTTCCCTTGAGGAGGTGAATCTTCTCTCTCTGTCTCTAATTTACTTTTGAATAAACCATATTTTCTAATCCATAAAAAAGAAAAAAAAAGAAAACCGAGTTTCAGAAAGGGCTAGAGACTTATCCCAAGTTTCACTGCTGCTGAGTGATGACGCTGGGATTGGGTATAGCACAGGTATTTTTTCACTGCTAATAATTCCCAGTATTTTGGTTCTAAGAAACGCTTAGTCCTTTGGCTCACTGGGGCTTAGCTGAATATGCCTTTTTACAGAGGCTGATGGAAGCTTTCTACCCTTCCCCCAAGAACCTGTAAAATAACTCAGGAGGCAGTCATGTGTGAATAGCACTACTTTTGGATTCAGTATACATTTGCTCACTGCCCTTTTTAGTAAGTTATTTATGTCAAGCCTGTTTTACACTTTTCTTCTTTTTTTGCTTGCCCTTTAAAGCTGTGATAACCACCTGTACTCATTATCTAGTTATGACTGAGAACTAGCATAGACTCAGTTTGGTGGGTATCACTGCTTGGCTCCCTTAAATGCCTTTGACCTTATAAATGGAGCTCAGCGTTGTTTTTTGTTTTTTGTGTTTTTTTGAGTTGGAATCTCACTCTATCGCCCAGAGAGTGGCCACTGCAGCTTCGACCTGCTGGGCTCCGGTGATCCTTCCGCCTCAGCCTTCCAAGTAGCCGAAATTACAGGCGCACGCTACCACGCCTGGCTAGTTTTTGATTTATTGTAGAGATGAGGTCTCGCCAAGTTACCTAGGCAGGTCTCGAACCCGCGGGCTCAGGCAGTCCACTCACCTTGGCCTCCCAAACGCGGGATTACAGGCTGAGCCACCGAGCCTGGCAAACTCAGCATTGTTAAAGGCTTATTTTGCATCTGTGCTTCTAGGTTCTTAAACAGTTTCTTCTTTTGTAGAATTTACTTAACTTTAATTTGTTCACAAAATATTTATTGAGCACCTACTATATGCTAGGCACTGTACTGGGCATTGGGAATGCCCACCGATCTGGCACAAGTGGACCTTGAATTGTCCCTTTAAGGATGAGTAGGATGTGGGAACATGAAGTGTATGACATATGAGCAAAATTATTCTATTTCACCCGATGATGAATGAGCCACCTTTAGCCTGTTCTCCCTATCCCCCAAGATAATTTCTATGTTGGAGTTGGCTCCTGGGTAGGAGAGGCAGTATGGGGTATTCATTCATTCAAAATAAAGATTATTGAAAATGAATAAATCATGCAAATTCATGAAGCGTTACATATAAAAAAAAAAGAAAACTAATAAATCAAGAGCCCAAAGATAAGTCCATGAAACTACAGAATGAAATTAAAAGGGTAATTGCAGAGGTAAGGAGAAGTGGATACAAGCAGTATCATTACAGAAAACTTTAATAAGGAACAATAGAATCCATTGAAAACTAAATTACTAACAGAGAAAAAAGGCTTGAGGAAAATCACAGCATATGCAGAGTAAAAAGATGAAAAATTTAAATCAGAAATTTAAGTTGTACAAAGGCGATTTTCTCAGGATAATTGGGGAATGAGCAGAATTATAAATCACTTTTGCTTCTGCTTCATTGGCCAAAATCTAGTTAGTTCACACCTGGTTTCAAAGAAGACTGGGAAAAAAATGTCTAACTGAGCGACCCATGTGCCTTCTTAAAACTCAGATCTAGGAAAGGCTTTTTATTACTGAAGGAAAACCTGGATATTGGGGGCAATTATTCTTTGCCATAAGGGAAAAGTCATGTTGACCTCAGTCTTGACCTGGAACAGAAGAAAGAAACGGAGTAGAAAAGCTTTCAAAGTTCTGGGGGAGAGGCAATGGGACTAAAGACATATATATTCAATTAAATCACTTTGCAAGTATAAGGCAGGCAGACTCTCACACATGCAATAATTCAGGGAATCTAGCACTGATGAACCCTCTTTGGGAAAATCCACTTGAGGTTGAAAAAGATTAGTCCACAAACACACTTAAGATGGCATAGCTAAAGGTCATTTGGTGAGCCCTTAATCCATTCAAATAGAGAAGCAAAGCGAAGCAGAGATGGACAGTTGAGGCCGAGGAAGATAATATGAGAAAATAAAAAGTGCATACCAGAAACAGAGAGCTAGGGGAGAAGTGAAGATATAAGTGCTGACTTTTTTAAAGAAGGTCATCTTTTCCTTTAATTTTACTTTTCTATGGAATTAAAAAATGCAATTTTAAAATAAAGAAGTAGCTATTTTATAAAGCAATCTCCAGCCTGCTTTCTTTCACTTATCCACACTCCAATCCGTATGTAAATATAAAGGCATGCAAGGAATAATATTAATCTATTCTTTTTTTTCTGGATGGAAGACTCAAGTGATTTTTAGCTCTATATAATTTTGTGTATTGATTGACATTTTAAAAATAATGAACTGGTCTTCTTTAAATAAGACCACTGGCTGGGTGCAGTGGCTCACCCAGCACTTTGGGAGGCCAAGACGGGAGCATTGCTTGAGCCCGGGAGTTTAAGACCAGCCTAGACAACATAGCAAGATCTTGTTTCTATCAAAAAAAAAAAAAAAAAAAAGCCAGGCGTGGTGGCACATGCCTGTAGTACCAACTATTTAGTAGGCTAAGGCAGAAGGAATGCTTGAGCCCAGGAGGTCAAGGCTATGTTAAGCTGTGATTGTACCACTGCACTCAGCCCGGGCAACAGAGTGAAACCCTGACGTACGTATGTACATACATACATACATACATGTTAGAGCACAGATAGGGTGAGGGTGGGCACAGAACCATTGGAGCTGGTATGTGGGAGGTGCTCGCTGACACTCAGAGATTTGAGTAATGCAAAGAATTACAACACACAAAGAGGCAAAGAAAGAAATGTTTAGTTGAAAGTAAATTAGAGAGAGAAAGAGAAGGGAGACAGAAGATTTACTTCTCCAAGGTAGGGGAGGGGGCCAAAGTCAGGAAGCCTGGCAACAGCCGTAGCTTAAAGAGCTCAGGGCCACACTAGAGTCTAGCAAGGCAGTGGCCCATGGCTGCTTGTGGTTGAGTTCTTTTAACCTTTCCCCTTAATGGGGGAAGATCATTAAGTTGATTGGGTGGTAGTCTGCTCCATGTTATCACAAAGGGGCAGGCAAGCCCAGGTACTGACATCAGGTGATGGACTACAGGCAGATGGGTGGGTTCATCACATGATTGCTGCCATGGTGGAGTTTATCGGTGTCAAGTAGGTCGAAAAGGGCTGATTAGGTTAACTTGGGGAGTTTGGGCCTGGAGGGGTTTTTCCTACAAGAGACTTGTTAGACATTTGCAATCCACAAACTCCGTTGACCAAAGGTGGTCATATTATCACTTTTATGACCTTGGCCAGCCAACGGGTGATCTGTGACTTTCAGTCTTGACAAGGAACCTAAAGGTTTACTGGAGATTATGATGCTAAACCATGAATTGAAATGTTGGAGTAGCCGGGCTTGGTGGCTCAGCCTGTAGTCCCGCGCCTTTAGGAGGCTGAGGTGAGTGGATTGCCTGAGCCCGCAGGTTTGAGACCCGCCTGGGCAGGCGAGACCTCACCTCTACAATAAATAAAAAAATCAGCTGGGCGTGGGAGCGCATGCCTATAATCCTGGCTACTTGGAAGGCTGAGGCAGAAGGATCACTGGAGCCCAGCAGGTTGAGGCTGCAG